>NC_092213.1:5384706-5417288 GCF_043381705.1 Parasteatoda tepidariorum
CTTTCTTATCATTAATAAAAATCATATATAAACAAGAAATTTTTGCGTATCTTTAAAAAAAAGAATATGAGTTTCCCTTTCTTTCTTTTTTTTTTGCATAAGTGCAGGAACTACTGAAACTGCTACCAATTGTATATCTGTGAATCCATGTTGGTGTTCTAGAAATGACTCCCATTAGAGAATCAGCATCCCTAAAATTGGAGGTAATTTGGTTCTTAATTTTTATAGTTTGGACTTCCAGCCCTGTTTTTTGTTTCCTCTAAAACCGCCAAAACGATACGAACAATGTTTATGAATAAAAGAATTGAAATTCTAAGAGGAATTGCAATCCCCGAATATTCTTTTTTTTAATGTTTATGGATAGTGCCTTAAACAACAGAAGAAAGTTTAAATAAAATGAAGTTTTCTTTTTATAGGACTCTTTTTCTGCAAGGGGGATAATGTGTGTATTAAGGGGAAAAAAGACTTTTCAGCAGTGCCATATCTGTTCAAGCTTCAAAAATACTGCAACCTTAAAATATAAATCTGGTAGTTATTAGGTTCCAAAGGAACTAATTTTCGTGAATAAAATAACTAAAAAATAATGCTTGGTTACATAATAAATAAAGCAATGGGATACCTGCAAGTGACGTAGTGTGGGTATCTCGATCCTGATTGGTTGTTGAAATGTTGCATTTGTTTACGTTAGCAATTACCATATGAAAGCAAGTTATTCCAGAAAGGAAGCTTTTAAAATTAAAAGTAAACAATCATCAAAATTAAATTGCAGTAAACTGTAAAAAACGGATAATTAAAATTCGTAAATTTTCTTTCGTTTTTGATGAAACCGTTTCCGAGAAAATGATTCGAATGAATCGAATAAATAATTCTTCACTATAAATTTCGACAAAATTATGCATCGAAGTTGCCAGGTACACAAAACAAAAATATATCACGGTTACGATTAAATACATAAACAAGTAATAAATCTAAGTAAAATAAGTAGACGGGAAAGAATTATATTTCAACTCATTCGATGTGCGATACTGCTCCGTATTTAATTAACTTATCCTTAATTAACATTTTAACTTATGCAGAGTAACTTAGCTTAACTGTAACACGCCATTTTTTTGATTAAGAAAAGCTGGCGCCGACGTTATAGGTCGCATGTGTGGGTATGGGAGATCTTTTTCTTTTAGAAGTGCAAGTACCCAATTGAATTATATCAAATAACTATAGTTAAAAACGATCGAAATTATTACGTTGTCTTTTCGAATCAATCTGATTTGATAGATAGCACGTACAAATAATATATAAAATTGAGTACCTTTAATAAGAAATTCAAATTTAACTTACGTGGCAATAAAAGTGTAGTTAATTACAAAAGCGAAAAAATAATATTTATCAAATTAAAAGTACACCAGAGATAAGAAAAAACATACCTCGCGTTGCCTAAATAATTGTTAACACAAAATAGCTCGAACATCACAAAAATGGCTGATAATTCAACGTCTTTTTGTCTTCTTAAACACATGCTGAAGATAATGGACTCCATGAGAACAGATCACAATCAGAGATAAGCCGAAAGCTCATTAAATTCACATTAAATCCAGCCATTTGATTTATTCATTAGATTTCAACAATTTATTTAAGCTTCTATCGACTTAACTATATTGATGTTGTGTATCACATTGTTTGAAATCGTTAGCGAATTGTTTTTTACTTGAAATAAAAAGCAAAATAATATTTTCTTATAACTAGATGCCTTAAAAATTGTCCAATTACATTTTTAGGACATCTATTATACATTGGACAAATTGCCCAGTGACATTAAAAATTAATTAAAGGAAAACGGACAAAAGATCCAAACGTAAGCCTTACTGCATTTTGCATAGGAAACGAGATTTTATTTCTTTTTCGAAGTTTCACAATTAGTAAAAAAGTTCATGAAGAGATGGCGCTTCTAACCGAAGAAAAGTGTTACATTATTTTCAAATCAAACGTCTTAAAGTCTGAGGACAAATTATACAGACGACCATGCAAATTTTTCAGTTGAAATAATCTATTATATAGTAGAAAAGATTGCTTTATAGTTTGTAAAACCAGAAGCGTCATTTGTTGAAGAAATTTGTAATTAATTTAAATAAAAAATTTGGTAAGAATAAATAACAGCTTTCTTAAGTTGGAATGAGCTATTATGCAGCAAATTGTTTTTTAAATATATTATACAGTAAGTAGCACCACTTGTAGAAGAGATTTGTGACTAATTTAAAAAATTTGGTGAGAATAAGTAACTGGTTTCCAAAGCAAATTGCAGCAATCCTTATATTTCGATCTCCCTATGTTTTGCTCTTACTTATTTTCCTAATTCTCTGTCACTTCATTGTTTTTTTTTTCATTTCAAATACTATATTAAGTTCCTTAAGTGTTAAGCTTGAATTTTTTTTTTCTGTTAAATAAATAATTCTACTTCAGAACTTTAATTTACTTCTTCATATAAACTGTTACTTGAGCAAATTGTTACTACTTATATCTAAATCAAGAATAATTATTTTATATCTTTTTCTGCTAAATGAGTAATTCTACTTCAGAATTTTAATTTAGTTCTCACATAAGCTGTAACTTTAGCAAATTGTTATAACTTATATCTAATAATCTATAAATCAAGAATAGTTCTTTATACGAAGAAATAACGCCAGTGTTTGAGTGTTATTCGTCACCGTTTAATTTTTTGGTCTTAAAAATATTTATAACATTCTAACAGAGCAGTGACTTTTTAAATAAAAAGGGAGAACAACAGAGAAATTTATTAGTAGAAGTTATTAACAGAAATTATTTAAAGGGGAATTAATCAAGATATCCCAAATCATAATTGATTTATGAACTTAAATTTTTTCCCCAAAAATCCTTTATCATAGTTAATAAGTCAGAAACAGCTGCAAATATTTCCTAAAAAAGTTACTTATCATTATCTTTCTTATCATTAATAAAAATCGTCTGCGTGTGGGCAAGCTTCCATGCTTCTGTTCGTTAAAAATATTTTTTTCTTCTCACAGCGTAGCATATTAAACTTTAATTTACATGCAAAATTTTACGAAATAAGATGCTGGAAACATGCCGGAACGAAATGCTGGGGGGAAGGTGACAGCGGAACGCTGTTCCAATTTTAAAATCATTAGGCAAAATGAAGAATTATAACTAAAACTTTTTTTTTCAGGGTACCTGCCATAAAATATTCGATTTTTTTCATCTAGGTACGAAGGCAAAAAAAATTTAATATTTTATTAAAGAAGATATACCATAAAAAGGATTTTTTTTCAATTAAAAATCGATCAGCAGTAAAGTTTATAAAATCAAAGATCCAAAATTTAAACATTTTACGTCTATTGAAATATTCGCAATTAAAAATAATCGCGATATTTTTTAATAAAGTTTATTTAATGATATAAAAACTAATAACATATTGCTGGTAGTTTAACAACGTTTAATTGTTAACTAAAGATAACTAACGTTAACTAAAGATAACATTTTTCATTGCAAAGGTTTCAATTAAAATATACTTTTGAAAATAAGTACTCCAGAATAAATTTTTTTTTATATAAATCAATATTGATAGTGATTATGAAATTTTATCTTCAAAGGAATCTTTCAATACTTATAACCTCATCTAATGCGTTATTTTGCCTTTTATAGCATATTGTACTTCAGGAATGGTTGGTCAGTTTTCTTTTTTTTTAACAAAACGCGGTACATCAGTACAGTGTTTGGTAACAAATTTAGCCCAAAAATATGCTTAACGAAATTTAACAAAGTGTGGTAAATTAGTGCAAATTTTTGGTAATTAATTATACTTCAGAAATTGTTTGTAAATTTTTCAACAAATACGGTTTTTGGTTGTAAACTTTTCCCTGGAATTAGTTTAAAAATTTTACACAAAATCAATGGATCACTACAGATTTTTCGTAACAAATTATACTTCTATTTTTATATATAGCTATTTTTTTTTACGAGTTTTCTTTTCTTTTTTTTTTTTAATCAAAATGTGGTGTATTAGTATAGTTATTTCGATAATACATTTTCCATCAGAATTTGTTTATCAAAATTTAACTATACCCGGTGTATAAGTAGACAGATTTTTACCTACAGATTTTTAGTGACAAAAAATTATACTTCTGATATTGTTTGCAAGTTTTTAACAAAATGCGGTAAATCAGTACAGTTCCTTGATAATTTTTTTCTTTCTAGAATATGTTTATCAATTTTTAACAAAATGCAACATATCAGCACAGTTTTGTAGTTACAAATTATAGTTCAGAACTTATTTATCGGTTGTGCAAACTTTATAAACTACATTGTTAGAATTTTCATGCTCAAATTACGGTAAAACAACCGGCAGCAGTCTGCCAGTCCAATCGACCGTAATGTTCACGGTAAAGAACGTTTTTTTTTACCATTATACGGTTTTCAAACAGTTTAATGAAACCGTTTAACTAGTATAATTAAAACTCATGATTACAAGACTATACGGTTTCTTAGCCATTTACAAATAGCATGGTTTTGAAACCGCTAAAAAGAAATTTAACTGGAGATTGGAGCAAGGTTGTGGTGAGTTGTGTTTTATCAAATGAACCGTGGAATACGGTTTAATTAATTAATTTGCTTGTTTCACCTATCGAAAGAGATGGGAACTACTAAGCTTTTTTGTATTAAGCAGTTTTATGACATTGCCATCTATTCGCAAATGGGAGAATCGTACTCGATAAGTCCAGGGTCACAAATTGAGGGGACTGGAATTTCGTCATGTGTTGAGGGGAATGAAGGAAATGTTGTGGCGTCAAAGCTGGAACTGAAACTCCCGTATTATCAGTCATGAGATTGACAGAATAGCCCTCTCGGGCTACAATATGTATAAGTGGCTTTATTAAGCGGGCCTAGTTGGTGCAATAAGATTCTGGTTGTTTAACAGTATTGGGTGAATGCAATAATAAATAATTTTTTTCGCAGATGATAGTCTTAATACCGTCTTATTTATGTTTATTTGACTTTTTTGTTTGAATATGGTAGAATAACAATTAAATGAATTGTTATTTAGCCATTTTTTTCTAACAGTGTCATTTAAAAATACTCGCAATAGAAATTATGAATCTAGAGTAAACGATACAAGCTAAATTAAAAAAAAAAATTAGAATTCCGCTGTTCCAATTTTAGATAGCGAACGAACTAAAAATGTTTATCTAAAACAATTACATCTCAAAATTCTCTATTTTTTATTTCATTTTGTAGTGGTGCCGCAGGTAATCAGTTAAAATGTTCTGATAAAGTACACTTGATATGACCTTCCTGATAAAAATTGCGTGCACTTGTCAAAAGATATCCTGTGCGCGAAATTGTTTTTCTTTCCAGCTGTTCAAATTAATATTTGGATTTTCATTCAAAATCATTGTTTAGTAATACATATTTTCTGAAATTGGAAAAAATGGAATTTATCAACATTTCAACATGCTTTTTTTCTATTATTATTGAACCATAAACTCGATTTCTCCCCCCCCCCCCTGCATTAATCCTTAAAGCAGCGGTTTCTGAATAGTGTTCCGTGGAAGGGGGCACAGGGGTTCCCAGAATGAAGGCTATTTTTTTTTACTTCTTGTGATTTTTCGAAACCTGCAATTAAATTTCGATCCAATTAATAATCCACTATTTATTTAATATTTCCGTTATTTTTATGAAAATTCAAAACAATCTTTTTTCTAATAACATTATAATGAACTCATAATAAAAGGAACATCAGTATTTCGCATCGAATAAAAATAACCGAATTCAACACTGAGGAAATATTTTTCTCAACGTTTTACCATGATCAACTTTTATTTCCGGTCTCATTCATTTATATATTTTAACGAAAACCATATTTTGGCTAATTCATTGTCAGTTTATGCATACCTTAAAATCAAATGAAAAGCTGGAATGCCGCACCCGTGGTTTCAACTCTTTGACATAAAACCTTATTTTAAGATCAATATTCATAAAACAATTTCATTCCTCATTAAAATAATTAAGAAGATTTAAATCATTTTATTTTAAAACCGTAGTTGAACAGCCGACTCAATTTTGTATTTACGACTACTAATGTTGAATTCCGTATCCTTGTAATTTTGAACCTACTCCAGAAGACAAAAGAACTCCTGGAGCAAGTAGAGGGAGAAATTTGCTTTCATGGAGTACTTTCAATGTTATTAGATGTTGAATTCCGTATCCTTGTAATTTTGAACCTACTCCAGAAGACAAAAGAACTTCTAGAGCAAGTAGAGGGAGAAATTTGCTTTCATGGAGTACTTTTTGATGGAACTAACACGCTTTTGAGTTACACGGAGAGGAAAACCACGAAAACCTCCCCCTGGCAGCCTGAAGGCAGAGGAAATCTATCCCATGATCCGTCTACCACTGAGGATATTTTTTACATCAGCACTGTGGTTGGCGCGAACCAGGTACAGAATTCGTATCGAGCAGCCATCGCTGGGATTGGAAGTGGGTTCACCTCTATGTAAGGCGAACGCTCTACCCCCAGAGCCACCATGGCTCAATTTGAATCATCATTTTATTTTATAATTTTATAACCGCCGTTGAACAGCTGGCCCAATTTTGGGTTTACGACTACTAATGATCAACTCCGTTGCCTTGTAAATTTGAACCAATCCAGAAGACAAGGAAACTCCTGGATCAGTACCCCCAGGGGCACGATTTGTTATGGGAACATGGAGGACTTTGTGAACCGACAGATTTAACGCGCGTCAGTCACCATTTACTACACGTGGAGTTTTCTTCCGGCGGGGATCGAACCCACAGCCTCTTGGACATGGGCCCAGTGCTCTACCAACGGGCTACACAACCGGAAAAAAAATTGGAACCGCTGCCCTAAAGTTTAGGACTATGGACTTCGTATTAAGTTTGCTATGTGATAGATTAAATATCTATGTATAATTCACTACCCAAATACATCTTACAGTTAAATTATAAACATAAATAAATTAATAAAATGTAAAATAAATAAATAAATAGTATGTAAAATGAGCGCTAGGCAATAAGAATTGTTATCATTGCAAAATCTGAAAATTAGGCATGTTCTAAATTATCTTGAATAAAACAAAAAGCAAAAAAATCATTAGAAAAATAAAATTTACTTTAAAAGCAAAAATTGAAAAAAAAAATAATGTTTGGTATTACATTTGTGGATTATTTATGGTTAAAACATACCTTGCCCACCTATAGTGCTATTTCGCGGAATTTCATACCTCCCTTTCTTTTAAATATTCATTTTTTTCTAAATTTATCGATTTTACTGCGATTTTTTTTAAAAATGAAAACGACAAATTCGAGGAAGAAAAAAAAGTTAAATTTTAAAGTTAAGAAGAGAAAATAACTGCTACAAAAGTTTTTTCTTTATCCGTCAGCCCGGCCGTCATTTTGTGAAATATTAAACAAACGGTAATGTTAGAGTTCTTGGAATATAATAATAAAATTTATTTCGTATGACCGAGTGCTGACTACAGAGTTATTTGTTTGTTCGACGAAAAGTGCACGCACGCACCTGACTTTTTTCCAATATTCGAGGCAATTTATTGCATTTCATCTGAATACGAATGCGATTTCATATTAAAACAACGGTTAATTAAATGCCATAAAATTTCTAATGACACCTTCTTGATACCCTAAGAATAAAAAATTCAAAAAAATGTTCTGTAAAACTCAGTCACACATTAGGATAGATTGGAATGCTTTTGTAATAAATAAGTGCTTTGCTTAAAATTACTTAAGTGCTTATTCGTAACTAATTTTTTTTAAAAAATCGAAATTAAAGTAAGTATTTTCAGATTAATCTAGTTTATCTAAACGCTAACAAGATTTTTTTAATTTACAAAAATAATTGTCGCTTTCCTTCTTTCTCCTTTAGAAAAAAAGGAAAAAAGAAGAATGATTTATAAGCATAATATTAATGAATTTTATTTTAAAGCTCATGAGAAAACACCTGTTTTCTGTTCTCGTGATTAATGATGTTCATATTTTTTCTTATTTTATGGTTTTTTAAAGGTTTTAGATATTTTTACTGGCAAAACATACAGTTTAATAATAGCTAAATTCTGTATTTATGTTAATAAAATAATGGTTTAAATATTTACGAAAATCTCTAAACACATCTTCTTCCAAATAATACGAAATTATTTTATTAGAATCAAGAGAAAACGAATGAAATGAAAACTTCTGAATTAATTGAACGAATGAATTGAAACGTTCGCGAATGATATAATAGTATTCGTTCAATATGTATTAATACTATCGAATAGAGAGTATTTGTACAATATGTACTAAGACTATCATATTATTTGAACTTATAAATAATTCTTTATTTTATTTTTTAAAACTAATATATCGCTTGAACTCGATAATATTTCTTTACGCATTGTACAAATGCTATTATATTCGTTTGCTAACGTATTTTTGAAATTTGAGTATTACATTTTCGTCTTATTTATATTACAATACAAATATGAAAGTCTACAGAGTATATGTAAAATTTTATAGCATTTGTTAATTATGCTAACATATTATTTACCTGCAGTGTATCAGTTTTTGAATAGATATTTTTTTAAAAAGAGTAAGATGGTATATTATACATTACGATTTCTAGTCAACCATTAATAGCTTACGTAAATACATAAAAAGATTATGTAAATACATAAATGAACTAGTTTTTAATCACGGCCATCACTAACATTTAAAACTCGTTTTCTTCGGTAATGGCTAAATACTATGCTTGGTTAACCTTGAAATAGCTCTGAACAATCAGAAAATCTATTTCTTTGGCACATGCATAAGAATTTGTGTTTGAGCCTCGCTTTCGGAGCCACAGATGCTTATTTAAACTTATTTATGGAAGACTGTTGTGTTAAAGCAGGCCACATGCAGACGATTCTTTTCTCAAAGAAGAAATACTATTTATTCTTTTCATTAGTTATTTTTAGCAAACGATATTTAAATTCACGTCTAGCAAAATAAAGACGATTTATAATGCAATGAACTAACAGAAAAGAAAACTCAATTATTTTCCGAAGGTACAGGTATACAAATTATTGCAAAGTAAATTTGATTTTGAATAGCCTCATTCACGGCTATCATAGAACATATTATCACGTAGACATATATTTTATTTCTTTCTCCGTCCGCTATCACAATCGTTTCCGTGTCCTTTTTTAAATTTTTTATTTTATTCCTTTCAAAATTCCATTATGGAATTCTGGAAATTTGTCATTTTTGTTGAAAAGATTCCACCTGCCCATTCAACGAGCTACAATAAAGGCACAGGTGAACAAATCACGTGTGCGTTTATTGGAGGGATTCCATGTTGCCATTTCCTAATTAAGCAATAAAATTCACTTTCTCGTCTGCGTTTGGAGTACCCGTTATATGCTTTCTGATGCACTAGTCGCACTGCGGATAAGAAGAATAAAAAACGTTTCTTTAGAAATGTGTGACAGGAACAAGGAAAAAAATAAAAACTACTAACGCAGAAATGGAAAGGGTTTCATCACTAGCACAAATCACGTGCTGTTAGGTCACGTAACATCAGGAAATCTCGTGATTCTCCAGCTCCTTTATTTTTCCCGAGGAAAAGAAAGTTTCTTTTTCGTGTTTGAATATTTAACGTTAACAAATCAACAGCGACGACTTCAGGAATATCGATCTCTAAAAAAGCAATTTCTTGATATCGAAAATTTAAATCGATACTGCGATCTCTTAGCGCTTAATAATTATTAACGAAGTTACCAAAGTAATTAGTTTCATAAATTGTTTTCAAATTAAAATAACCTTTGTAAAAATAGTCTGGTGTAATTCGATCACAATCCAGGAACAGGATAGATAAGTTATAATATAAATTACGTATGAATCTGGATGAAATGTAAAAATATTTTTCAAACAAATATTTTCTTCGAAATAATAACTTACAAAACATAATGTTTGGAAAACTTATTTTATCAATTTCGCATAATGCTTAAAATTCGATGTTTTTCCGACTGCTTGGTACATGACTTCAAAAAATTAATTCTCGCTTAACTAAACAATAAACTTTCTTTAAAGCTTTTGGAGCAATCAATAATACTCAGAAATATGTATCCTAAATTAATCACCTGAAAAATATCCACTTTAGAATGCATTATTAAATTTTAACACGTTTAAAACGAAGTTATTTTTAACATTTCAAAAGTAGCTTAAATTATCTGCTTATTTGCGATTTTGACAGCTGTAGCATTTATGTTCAGAGATAACGTGACAAAGTTATCTAAGTTTTTAAAAGAATAATTTGACATATAATATTTTGCTTACTTCAAATTTGCGCTCAATCAATCAAATTTTTATGGCATAAAACTGAATTACTAATAAAACATATTTTATGAAGTTCAGAAATTATGCAAAATATATGTTTTAGATTTTAATAGTATGCAAATGCGATTGTGCAAAGTTTATCAAAAATAGTGAATTAAAAGAATTATTTGTTACCTGCATGATTCATGTAACTATATTAGTGAAAGGCAATATTTATTAACGTAAATAAAAATTATAGTTTTTACTAAATCAAAAGATAGATGTATTAACAAATAAATATAATATCAAATTTCTTTAAAATTATACATTTAAAAAAAATATTCCGTATAATTTACTTTTTTCCATCGTAAATAATGAAAATTTAACTAATTTTAATTATTACTTTTTCACTCACACTTGCACTTCAAGAAGAAGAAGACTTCCCATACCCACACATGTGACCTATGACGTCAGTGCCAACTAATCTTCATCAGCAAAATGGCGTATTAAAGTTTCTCTACGCAAGTAAGAATGTTAATTAAGGATAAGTTAATGAAATACGGAGCCCTATCGCATATCGAATTAGTTAAAATATAATTCTCTCTCGTCTACTTGTTGTACTTAGATTTATTATTTGTTTATGTATTTAATTGCAACCGCAATATATTTTTGTTTTGTGTACCTGGCAACTTCGATGCATAATTAGTTTGTTTATGTTCCATATGGCTTCATGTCTATCTTTGTGTTAAGTCTCTGTGTAAATATATAGTGAAGGAATTGAAATCTTTGTGGAAGAATTTAGAATGTGTCACCTAAAAGAATTGGTACTTGACGGGCTTGGCTTACTCGAAATAGAATGGAAAGAACAGATGCTAAGGCAAGCAAATGCCACGTTTCAACGAACCGCACTACGTCCCTTGCAGGTATACCATTACCATTAAAATTACTAGTAGAGGGAAGTTTAAAAGTTTATAAATACTTCACGAAATGAAAATCTTTTATAACTGTTATTTTTATGAAGTGTTATAGTCATTATGATAGTTGAACACATTTTTAACTTAAAATTACCTAAATGAAAAATTTTAAGTTATTAGAAAATAACAAAGCTGTAATTTCAATATTTATAATTGTATACGCACTGTACACAGGCAACAAAAAGTTCGAACAAAGTTATTGCATCATAAAATAAAAGCTAACTAATTTTTTATTTAAATTTGAGTGTTCATTTCGATTTGTCTAATTTATTATTAAATATTTCATAACATATTAGCTGAATACCTGTACTTTGTACGGTGAATTAAAAAAAAGAAAGAAAATAATCAATGAATCAGTGCTGAACAATACTTTGAAATCATTCACAAAGCTGCAAGGGATATACGGACACAATTAATAAAACTAAAATAATTTCAATTATTTATTCATTTATTATTCTTTGTTGGTCTTTCCATTGACTTTACGTTACTAAGTTAGAACACGTTTTTTGTATTTTATCCCATCAGAACAGAGATTTACAGTATGTAGCATCACTTTTTATAATTTTATATTTTATAACCATTGTGGAACAGCTGACCGAATTTTCATTTTGCGACTACCAATGTTTAACTCCGCATCCTCTTGCAGCACATTACACGCAGCACAAATCAAGTGTTGAAAGAAATTTGCCTTCGTGAGGGACTTTTGATGGAACTAACGTGAATTTGCGTTACATGAAGAGGAAAACCACGAAAACCTCCCATGGTTAGCCTGGCGGCAAGGGAACTCTAATCCATGATCCGTCTACCACTGAGGATATTTTACGTCAACACTGTGGTTGATGCGAGCCTGGTGCGGAATTCATATCGACTAGCCATAGCTGGAATTCGAACCTTGTTTACCTCATTGGAAGACGAACGCTCTATCCCCTGAGCCACAGCGTCTCAAATATGTATTAATCGAAATAAAATAAAAGTAAGCTACGTACTAAAAAGCAAAGTTATAGAGAAGAGAGTCGCTTAGGAGAACTGTAGATAATCGCCGTACGCAGATGACTGTAAATTAATTTTGATAATTACGTACTACTGGCGTTATGGTAATTGGTGCAGTTTGGTAATAGGTGCTCAGTGTTAGCAAACATATACATAGTATATTAATATCTTAATGAATTTGAATTAATAGAACTTTTTTCCACCACTACTTATTAATATTTTAAAGATTAGCTTAAGGATGAGATAAAGAAATGGTCACGCTATGAATTCTATTTGATTTTAAAATTTCAGCTTTATTTTACTACCATTGATAAATACGTAAATATCAAAACTCAAGTATTGAAGGGTTCTGTAAAAAGTACCAAATATACTCAGACAGATTCAAAGTATTTTTCATTATATTTGTTAATTATTAAAACCGCACTAACGCTGAGCAGTTTTAATACCGAAATTGTGGAAATAAGTATCTTATTGCCCTTGAAAGTGATATGAACCGTAGAACCTGACCCCTTGACGTCAGACTAACCGTGGAAAATTTTCGTGGTTTTCCTCTCCATGTAACGCAAATGCGGGTTAATTCCATCAAAAAGTCTTCCACGAAGGCAAAATTTCTCCCATAATTTGATCCAAGAGTTAAGTTGTCTTCTGAATTGGGTTCAGAATTACAAGGCTACTGAGTTGAACATTGATAGTCGTAAACCCAAAAAATGGGATCGGCAGTTTAAAGTTAGTTATAAAACAAAATTAATACATATTACAAAAAATTAATTAAGCTTCATTGGCGTCAATAATGGCAGGGCGATTTTAACATCATATTACGTTAGCGTTGTTCATTGAATTTATCCGACGTAGCGAATAAATAAACTATTACATATTTAAGTGCGTTCAATAAACTCTTTTTTTTTTAATCGATTAGAGATATTTAGAGAAAAAAGAAACGTCTATTGTTTAATATCAAACAATGGCCAAACGCTTAATCAGAAAATTCCAATACTTTTTTCGCTCATTCAACGGTTTGTAGTAGAATGTTCCAATGTCGACCGTGTACTTCCACACTGTTCGAACTATCACTGTGCCAAATTTCCTCACTCTCGGTCGAATGGTTTCGGAGTCTAAAGAGGACAGACAGACATTTATTTTTATTTATGTATGTATCAGCGGCTGTAAATATACTAGCCAAAAAAAAGAAGAAAAAAAAAGAAAAAAAGAATACAAAATGAATTTAAATATATTTAATGTAAAGAATGAAATTTTCTTTAATGTTTGTATGAAATTTTTAATAGTCTTGTAATTAATTTAAATGTTAGATAGTTGAATTAATTGGTCTGGAGCGGCTTCTAGTTTCGAATTGCGTACATGCTGTAGAACATGCTAGTAGCGTATATGCATAAGTTGAAAATGAATATAATAAGCTGAGTTATGGTTTTCAAAAAAGAACTGTTATAAACTGTGAGAACGTTTATCAGTGATACATAGCTCTTTATTTTTTAATTTAGTCATTTTGGTTTAAGAACTTTCAAGGAATAAAAATTTTTGCATCAAATTAATTAACATTTCTACATTAATACAGCAAAACACAAAATTTGTACAAAATCGGTCGAATAGTCCCTCAAAATCGAATTTTAAAAACTAAGATATTTAAAATCCTCTTTCTCAGAAAATATATTTGATCGATTTTGCTTAAATTTCGTATTTTGTCTTAAAAAATTACCTTTTTTAAAATGATGTAAGAAATTATATACCTTACAATTCAAAATTTTTTCGACTATTATTAAAAGAAATACTAATAAGTAATAAATATTGACTAACAGTTAAATTTTTATACAAAATTCTTTGAGTAAACAAATTTTATAATTGTGCACAAAAATTTTTCATTTCGCTGAAAATGTTCTTGAGATCTGGCGAAGCACGCGAAAAGTAAAATAATAATTAAGGATTCCAAAGGACTGCTCTCCTAACCAAACTATTAGGACCATCTTTCTCAGATTGCGATTGCATATTTTAAGATTCAGGAATCCAAATCCGTCGAAATAGCAGTATGTTTTTTCAGGCAAAGTAGCTTTTTTGTGTCTTATTTCGTGACCTAAAATATCGTTTGCACTTATTAATTAACATATTTGATTTCACTCCCTCAAACTATTTAGATTGAGCCTAGAATGTGAATATCCGATCCTTAGATCAAAAGTTATTCAGTGTGTTCCTTTTTTGCGTTCTGCACGTAGAAAATCGAGAATCAGTCTGGCATGCTGTAAAGTTTCTAACAAATAAAAAAAAAACATCAATAAACTTAAGTATACAGTAAGTTGTTTTTTTTTTACTTGGGAGTAAACATATAAACAAAAGAAAAATATAAAATTCATTCAAATTTAATTCGCCATGAATAATTTATAACAATCAGAAAACGTAACACAAATATTAATGATCAATTTTCGTAGAAGTGTCACAAACCTTGAAAGTGGAGCAAATTACAGTGTGACTGCTTTTTGACATGAAACCGAGTACTCACAAAAAATAATTATCTTTTTTTTTTATAAAGTAGCTTTCGCTGTTTTTGAAATCGATTTTTTCAACACGCCATTTCTATGCTTTTCGAATTATTACTTCATCCATTACTCAAGAATTTTTTTATTCAAAAATTACTAGTTGAATGGAAAACTATATCAGCTTTTGAAATACGCAAACACGCAACAATGAGTGCAAGCATAACAGCAAACGATTTTATTATTCTTTAGTATTTTAGTGAGAGCGGAATTGATATATTTAAGTCAAATGCTAATATCACAGAAGAATTACATAACTAGAATTGAAATAAAAACATTACTTCATACAATACGTGTTAATGCTTTTTTTTAAAGAAAGTCAATAATTGAATAACGATAGTTACTAGTTGAATGCATTCCTACCTTTTAGAATTCACTAACACTTATTACTCAATAGCATTTTCATGAATTCGTGGAAATGGTATTTTAATGAATTTGAGAAAAGTTCATTTCGAAGAATTCAGGAAAGTAGCGTTCTAATAATCCCAAATCCTAGCATTACGGGGAAGGGTCATAGGGGTTCCGAAAGCTAGGACTTTATTTTTTTCTAACCAGTTATGATTTTGGAAATCTGTATTGAAACAGTAATTCATAATTTATTTAGTATTCCCGTTAATTTTGTGAAATTACACTCAATTAAAATTCTTATGAAGAAAGAAAATTCAAAGCAATGCTTTTTTGAATTAACAATATAATGATAGGATATGCAGTTTTGAAAAATGGCCTTAATATTTCACATCGAATAAAAAAATAACCCAACTCAGTGAAGAAGTATGTCTTTCTCTGATTAACCTTATGTCCCGCAGTGGACTAATCGTAAAGACACGGTTCCCAGCAGATCACCGAAGTCAAGCATCACTGGCTGCGGTCAGAAAGCGGGTAGGTGACCACTTTGATCAGCCTGCGTAAGGACCGGGGGTGCACGGTATCGGTCCTCGTTAAACTGTTCTACTGTAAAGTGCTCTACTTCGCGCGCAGGTCGTCGGGCTACCAAAGCAGGGGAGCCAACCCCTCTGCAGAGGATCAAAATTGTGACGGCATGTCTTTGGATCATCCTCGGGGATGTTTCCCAGACCGTCGCCTATAGCCCATTGTGCCCCTCTAGTGCTACGTAAATAAAGTGCCTACCTACCTACCTGATTAACATTATCTAAGTTTATTTTTGCTCTTTTTCATTTTTATTTTAAAGGAAATAACCCTATTTCATTCATTCATCTTCTGTTTATGCATAAACTAAAATCATATAAAGCTGTGAATTGGGTACTTGCGCTTCAAGAAGAAGAAAACCTCAGATACCCACACACGTGACGTATGACGTCAAATCCAGTTGATTGTTTATAAGCAAAATGGCGTGCTAAAGTTGAGCTAAGCTTCTCCACATAAATTAGAAAGTTAATTAATGTGAAGTTAATTAAATACGGTGCCGCATCTCACATCGAATTTATTGAAATATAATTCTTTCTCTTCTGCGTCTTTTATTTAACTTATAGTATTTTTTTTAAATGTATTTTATTGTAGCCTTGATTTTGTTTTGTTTACCTGGAAAACTTCGATGCATAAATAGTTTGTTGATGTTCTACTTGGCTTTGAGCCTGTCTTTGTGTTAAGACGAAATTTATAGTGAATGAATTGAAATCTTTATGTAAGAGTATAGAATGTATCCATTAAGAGAATTGATACTTGAGAGGCTTGGCTTACTTGAAATACAATGGAAAGAATAGTTGCTAACGTTAACAAATACCACGTTTCAACAACCGATCAGAGTCGAGATGCCCACTTAACGTCACACTCAACCGTCTGAGATAAAAAACAAACTTTAAGACGAATCTTAATTAAACCGTATGATTAAAAAAAATCCATTCTCCATTATATATTAACGAAATAGTAAACAACGTTTAGATCCTTTGCACATTTTCTAAATAATTAATATTCTTTCGCTAACAATCACCAATGAAATTTATTCATGAAGTCTCGGGGTTCCGCCAAAATAAAGTCGATCATTTAGGGTTCCACAACCGAGGAAATTGGGAACCCCTGTTTTAATGAATCCGAGAATACACGAATAACTTGTTGAAAAAATACAAGAAAGCTATCTACTTAACATACTTTTTAATTACCACTGAGTATATAAAGTGCTGCGATATATTTACTGTTAATACATTGTTTGCTGCTGCGTTATTTATTATTGATTGCTGACCATGACACGTTTTTAAACCTGAAAATGTGAAATTATTTTTTGACGTTATTTAACAAGCTTTTCATTTATGTCTTTGTCATAGAAACAGCTCACCTAAAATGGAAATAACATTATTGGAGTAGATTTATTTGTTAAACAATATTTAACATTATTAATCTCATTATAGCTTCTCTGTGAATAGGCAAGGTAACAGAATGCTTTTGATGTAAATAATGTACATTGTTAGAACAGTAGATAAGGAAAAAAGATAGCAAGGAAGATAGCCAAAATTTTATAAGCAAATCAAGCTGATAGTTCTTAGACAATTAGTTTTTTGGTTATGAAATAATAAATATAAAACATTTTGCGTATTACGCATTGGTTACAAGTGATATAAATTGTTGAAAAATAGCATGGGCACAAAACAATTCTTAAAGAATTGCAGAAATTTCGTCAAATCCGCTATAAAGTGGAAAAAATCAATCAATCAGTTGAAAAGAATGACTTTTGAGATATTTATAAAAGTTTAATTTTTTTATGAATTACAGTTGAGTTTCGATTTCGTCAATAAGCTGTCATTACAAGAAAAGAGAACGCTTGTAAAATGAAGAATTACGCAAGAACTTTTGAATATAGTACTAAATAGAATTTTTTTTCCTGAGCTTATAATTATTCTTTAGTTTTTCGTCTTATAAAACACAAATATTAGAACTACCTATTTTGGAGATAAGTTTTAAAATATTTTTTTATGGACAAGAATGCTCTTTGTACGCAGAATGAATAAACTAGGTGACGTATTGAAGGTAAAAATTGTAGTATTTGATAATTTATTACCTTAAAATTATTTTAAATCTGGGCATCGTTATGGGCTAGGGGTGGTAGGTATAAGTCCCCTCAATAATTAGAAATCTCAAAAAGTCCCTCTCAATATCTCATACAAATCGAAAATTTTTATGAATTATCATCGATTTAAGTACGTTAAAGTAAAAAAACGAGAAAGTGGTAAAAGTAAACACTCTTTTTTGAAAATATTTAACAGACGTAAAATTCTTTTCCTTTGCGTTTGAAATTTAGAAAGCTATCGTGATTTAATTTCGTATTTTAATTTCGTAATGTGCGTATTTCGTAACTCCGTATTTTAATTTCGTTTTTCTCAAAAATTGGATCCCTACGACGCTCACGTATGAAACAGACAAAATAAATTTTACTTATCAAAGCCTAAAAAAATTATCCATAGCGAAAAACAATGCTTGATTGGCGATAAAAATATTGGCCAACTTTCTTGTAAAGATATATCCATCACAATATCAATTTCATTTCTTCATGCATAAATTAAATACTAGTTCAGTGAGAAAAAATCGAGATGATACGATTGGAGAAGTAAGATGTGCGATTTTAGACTAGAATTGTCACCGTAAGATTTAAATGGATTAGTCTTTATGAAATGGGGAAAAGAGGTTAATATTTATAATAAATAATAAAAGGATTTTTTTTAATATCGTGGGAAGGAATGAACAATAAAAGAAACGAAGAATATTCGAAAGGGCAGATTAGAAGATATTACAAAAGAATGAAAAGTGTGCTGAAAAAAATAGACGTGAATCACAAAGAAAAGATTGGATAATCTAGGTCTATATGTTTACTTCAAGTAGAAGTTCTATTCTTACAGCTTTATCTATTCGATTGCCTGACTCAATATTTGCCTCTAGTAACAAAAAAAAGTAAAGAAGAGAAAAGAGAAGGATGTTACGATATTACTATTATTCAAAACAGGGGTTCCCAATTTTTTTCAGCTACTGAACCCTAAATAATCAACCTTCTTTCCACGGAATTTCAACTTTATAAATTAAGTATAAGGTAATTGTGAACGCTATAGCCCATAAAAAACTGTATTTCAAATATTTAGTGTGAGGAATAAAGATTTTTAATCGTTTTATTATCTTAAATTAGTTTTTATGTCCAGCATTTCAATTTGTAGTCCTTGTGCTATATCTAGTATAGTTAAAAATTTGTTTTTGATGTATATATGTTACTGTAAATGACCCAAATGGGTGATTGTTGACTTCCACCGGTGAATGTTGACAATCTCATAGTCGCTTTGGTAAATGTTCAAAATATATACTAGGTCTAGTGAAGTTCCATTGCCCGGTGTACATTTTCCCGTTAAACCCTACATTACTGTCTTTTTAAGGTTCAGTGCCACTGCCCGGTATAAATTTGCCCGGTATGCCCTACATCAATGCTTTTTTAAGGTCAAGTGCCCAGTATGCATTTAACCGGTACTCCGAACACTGATGTTTACTCCTAATCTATCCTCAGCAGATATTAAAATATCGAATCAATATAATAATATCAACGAATAAATTAATATCAAATCGGATATTACAAATATATCGGACATTCACCAAAGCGACTATGTGATTGTCGACATTCACCGGTGTATGTCAACATTCTCTTGGTTTCGGTCAATCACGGTAACATGTTCATTTCAAAAATTTTAAGAAGGAAATGTGTTCTCCTAATCTAACCTCAGCATATATTAAAACATCGACTAAATATAATAATATCAACTAATAAATTAATATTCAATCGGATATAACAAATATTTCAGACATTCACCAAAGCGACTATGCGATTGTTGACATTCACCGGTGAAAGTCGACATTCTCTAGATTTCTGTCATTCACGGTAACATATGAGCTGAAAATGAATAAAATAAGCCGAATTATGGTTTACTTCGNAAAAAAAAAAAAAAAAAAAAAAAAAAAAAAAAAAAAAAAAAAAAAAAAAAACCTACTATGAACGTTGAAAATAGTTATTAGAGAAACACAGTTCAATATTAAAGAGTTTAGTTATTTTAGTTTAATCTCAAAAGTGCGATAGAAAGTACTAATGCAATATTTGGAAATATTATATTTTCTTTTAAAATATGCCATTTCTATTTCATTGGCATTTTACTTAAAATAATTTCTTAAAGGCAACCGTAAGATTAGGCAAATTATAAATTGTGGGTTGGATCTAAATATAATTTGAGGCTTCAAAACTCATCACTTGTTATAAAAAGTAATAACTCGTGGAACCCCTTTAACTCTCCAACGGAGCCCTAGGGTTCCGAGGAACACCATTTGAAAACCAATGGAATAGAAAACTATTTTGTAGAATTTAATGTGGGGGAAATTTCGGTATTTTTTTCTATTGTCAGCCTGACAGGAATATATATATAACCGTCGTTGAACAGCCAACCGAATTTTGGATTTGCGACTGCCAATGTTTAATTCCGTAGCCTTGGGATTTTTAAATCAATCCAGAAAACACAATGTAACTCCCGAATCAAATATTAGGCGAAATTTTGCTTTTGTGGAGGACTTTTCGATGGAACTAACCCGCATTTGCGGTACATGGAGGGGGAAACCACGAAAATGTCTCACGGTTAGCCTCACAGCAAGGGGACTCGAACCCATGAGCCGTCTACTATTGAGGAGGATATTTTACGTCAGCATGGTGCAGCCGGGTGCGGAATTCGTATCGAACAGCCATCGCTGGGATTCCAACCCGGTGCACCTCATTAAATGCCGAACGTTCTATCACCTGAGCCATCACGGCTCTGACAGGAATATATAGATTAAAATTAAGAAATTCTGTTACTGATGGTCGGTGGCAAGTTGTTTCAGCTTTAACCATCACCACTCTTTAAAAAGTAGGACGGCTATTTAAAAACTTAAAAATTATAAATGAATGAAGAAACATTTTTCAAAATATAGGAAACATTACAAGTTTCATTTCTAAAGTGCTGAAAAACTGCAAGGAACAAGCGTGAAATAAATTAATTTTCAAAATATCACAAAATACTCCTAATTTTTCCATATTTATTAAAAAAAAATAATTATAAAATGCACACGAGGCGTATTTTCGACAAGAAGGTGGCTGTCGGCGAGGCGATTAGCTAACAATCTTTTAATTGTCATTTGTTAAAAGTAGTCGCCTTGTTGCCGGTTGCGACCGTAAATTTTTTCCTATACAAGAATAGTAATTCCATTAGCTGCAGTAATTTGTATTCCAAAAATTCAGAAGAGTGGTGGCTCAGGGAGTAGAGCATTGACCTCCCAATGTCCCGGATTCGAATCCCAGCGATGGCGGGTTGATACGAATTCCGTGTCCGGTTCGTACCGACCGCAATTCTGACGTAAAGCATCCTCAGTGGTAGACGATCAGGGGTCCCCTTGCCGCCGGACTAATCGTGGGAGGTTTTTATAACTTTCCCTTCCATATAGCGCATCAAAGCTTCATCAAAAAGTCCTCTATGATGGCGGATTTCTCCCAATACTTGATCCAGGAGTTCCCTTCTTGGGTTAAAGTTTACAAGGTTACTAAGTTGAACAGTGGAAGTCGTAAATTCAAGGTTGGGTCGGCTGTTCAACGATGGTTATAGAATAAAATAAAATCATTTTAGAAATTATAAGTATAACCTATGTTTATTATCAGCAGGTAGACAATAATTTTCTCTAAATAATTTGGGCCTAATGTAGGTGTTTTTTCAAAATAGCTATTGCTCTTGGCTTTGCCAGAGCGGGAGTACTTTGATTTCAGTTTTAAATATTTCCTCGAGATGTCCGCGATGTTGTCATTGTATTATTGAATTTTAGTAATAATTCAAAATCTATTTAGTAACCATTAAATCAGACAAATTACTATAGGAATGACTTCGGGAATTTTCAGCATGTTTGTTTGGAATTTTCAGGTGTAGAAATATTCTAGTTTGGGACTTCAAGTCTGAAAACATACCAATGAATTATAATTAGATTTATATTTCAAAGGAGGAGTAATTTTAAAATTTTCCCTCTTTCACTTCCATATTAGGAAGCATTAAATCATTTTCGATGATGCGTAGGATTACAAGGTATGTAGCGACTGAGCCTTTTTAACTCCTTTTTTGTTAGTATTTAATGCAGGAGCAATAGTTTTTGCGTGACGCTTGCTGTATGATGTTTTCCATGTAAGATGTGCCGTAACTATCCGGAGTGTTGTTCACCCCTCTCCATTGTGGAGAGTGGATGGGAAATGTTATAGACACCAGCCTACTTTTAAGTAAAACTTGTAAAGAATTATTTTGGTTCATGACTTAATTATTTGAGCTAAATATAATCATAATAACAGGGATGTAGCCCTGATATTATATGTATATATAAATAAATATATTATGTCATTCTATAATGTGATTATAAACATGTCATTCTATTATATAAATAATGATTAGCTATGATTAGCTAATAATGCTACTTAGAAATTTTATTTGGAAGAAACAATTTTCAAAATTTCGCTTTATGCACACTTATAGATTTTAGCCTTTAGGAACAAAACCTTAATTTTAACATCCCGCCTTTATTCTAACATAAACTTGTGAACCAAAGAATTAAAAAAACAAAAAAAAAAACAAAAAAAAAAAAANAAAAAAAAAAAAAAAAAAAAAAAAAAAAAAAAAAAAAAAAAAACACACACACGGAAATTAAGTTGGTAAAAATATTGATAGTTTAAAAGAATTTAAACAAAAACTAAGTCTGATTCAATGAGCAACATATTTCTACTTTCCTGATTTCTCCGACTATAATTATCGAGCATTATGAAAATGAAAATATAGTTTTAAATCATTATATTGCATGCTCAAATTAATAAGCAAATAAAAAAGAACAGTATGTTAGCTTGTGTAAACTGTTCGCTTTTATCCTCACATTTCTGTCCATTTTGAAGCTCACCTGTTTGTTTCAGCCTTTACAGCTCAAGAAAAGTGAAAATTGTTATTATAGGAATATGAATGTACTGGGAGACAGGATTTTTAATATTCTAATAGTTTGGAATCAATATTTCACGATATATCGAGATTTTTTTTCTAATTTAAGTAATTTACGTCGGTTTCACATTCATCAATAGCTTTGTTACCACTATGAAATTTATTAACACTTAAGGTATTACATTATTCTATAATAATAGTTGTGGATAATACTCACGGTATTGTTTTATCTGATATTTATCGCTATTATCACCAGTTACTCTCAATGAAATACACAGTGAATCTATCTTTAAATACTTTCATATAAAATAATATAAATAAGGGTTTTAAAATTAATATACTGCTGTCAGTAACGAATTATATCTTCCTTTTTGAAAAAATTAAATATTTTAGAATCTAATGTTAGTTTTAAATTTCACTTTTATGTCGTTCATAAATGTTGTAATACTTAAAAAAATATGATGCAATATTTTTAACGATTGTTACAAAACTTAAAAAGAAAAATATTTGTCACTTTCGATTTTCTAGCATTTGCGCAAAAATGATGACGCACGCCAAAGAAGAATCGTTTTCAATTCCCGAAACTTGTGTTCGTTCGAATTTTTTTTTTGTTTACTTTCACGGCGGAAGCAATTTGGTCCGCTCCATTTCCCAGCATTCTGTACTACTTACATATTTCTCTCTACTAAGCATACTTCGGTGATATAAATAGCAATATGAACGTCTATGACGAGTGAGGAAATTTAATGGTCATGGCAAACAATAAAAGCAGACGATAAAAATACTTTAGAGAGCAGAGAAGATTCTTTGCTACTCTATTCATCTGTGATTTCAATTAATCTCACTTGGTTCGGAAGCAGTTATCAGAACGACTTTTAAATCTTTTATTTGCACTTTATTATGATTGGGCAATTAATCATTTTAAATTTCAATATTTTCCCGTAAATTATCGGTTAATTACATCACTTTATGGGTTCTTCATTTTATATTTTATTGTTTTTTATTACACCGTTTTAACAAGGAAGTATTTAATTGAAAAATAATAAAATACTAGCATATTTTATATTTCTTTCTTTCTACGTGACATTTGTGGCTATAATAAAAAAAAGTTATTGAAGGGGGTAGAAATCAGCAAACGGAAACGCTTTAATTTCTGCAATTCATTTAATAAAGCAAATTGTTTAGAAATAGTATTATCGAGAGAAAAATAATTTCTTAAAGTTAGCAATCATGCTTTTTTTCTAGAAATAAGAATCAAATATTCATAATAATAAAAAAAATTGATATCGCTAATGCATCATAAATTTAATAGCTTTTTCTTTCTTCACTGAAATATTAGTTATGGCCATCTAAAACGTATATAATTCGCAAACGTGATGAACTAAAGAGGGTGTTAATTCTGTTTCGATTTAATGATAATTTCATTTTTTATTGTTTCCAGAAATATACATAACATGGTGGTAACAGAAAGCCCTGTGAATTTAATTGCTTTTTATATTCTGAGTTTAAATATTAGCATTTAAATTTAAATGTATTATTATTTTAAAAAAAGTTATTATGAGACATAAAATTAGATATATTTTTTTGAATACTAAGAATATTAAAAGTGAAGAATAATGCACGTTTTAATACAAATTTGTAGAAAAAATCATAGACACAGATAAAATAATTCCAGAAATATATTTAAATAAAAACTGACACACTTCAGAATGATGGATTACGTAACAAGCTACTTGAAACTATAATTAAGTTCGACTCCGTCGTATTTCATGAATTATTGAGTGCGTCAAACTTTGACAGGAATTAAACATTCATATGATTTGATGACATAACTGTGAAGGTAGTTTTCCTTTTAATATTCTTTAAGAACCGTTTTATATAATAAAATTACTTCAGGCATATATCTTCAGATAAATATAAATTGAAATGAAAGTGAAAGAATTGAAAAACAATTTTTTCTTCTGCTTGAAATATTTTAGTTTTTTTCAGAACAATCTAAAAAATAGAACGATGCAACATCAAGAACAAGCTATTTTGAAATGAATTACAATACATAATTATTTTTTTAAGAAATTAAAAATTTATTCGTTTGGCCATATTTTATTTACACATATAGGGCCCGATCTAAAACATTCGTCACCTCGCCAAATGTGGTAAATTAGTACAAAAAATTGTCTGTGAAAAAAAAACTATGTTTTGGTGAAAGCATTAGCGAATGATTTTTTCTACCGAAAATATATATATATATATATATATATATATATATTACCTTTATTCGGGAAAAAAATCAAAAGGAATTTTTTATGTAATTTTTATTCGATTATATTAATTTCCGTTAGATACGTCGCATAACCTATTAAAATTATATTAAATCCAGATAATGTAAGCAAAAAGAGAATTTAAGTAAGCATGAGACAAACTACCATAAAATACAGATCATTAAAACGTTCATAGCCAGATCACGCGATATCACTAACGCGTCTTTGAATTCCTAAAGTTTGTGTCAATAAAACAGATTAAATGGTATCAAGATGCATTCAACTATTCTTGCAGAAAATATGTTTTTATCGTGGACAATAACATGATGTCGCTGCAGATTTATCCTTGCAGTCCCTGATCATACTATTATTATTATTTTTTGTCATATGCCTGTTTAGGCAGTGGGGGTGCGATTGTTCCTGTTTTTTTATCAGTGGCGCCATCTATGGCCAGGAATTCGACTTCTGCCACGCCATTCACACAACCACAACCCGTTTATAGGGCGGGTCACATTCACACATAAAGGAGAAAGGACATAGAACACACAGAGAGAAAGAAACATCCATTCCTTGCCCGGGATTCGAACCCGGGACCTTTCTGATGCAAGGACAGTTCCCTGCCCCTATTAAAAAACTACAGTGAGTCTAATAATTTGATCTAATTATTATAATATACTAATGTAATGCTTGATGTAATAAATATTCTATATTTATATAGTATATCGTCTAATTTATCCTATCGTCAAATTTATATTATATATCCTCTAATTTAACTCATTGATACACGAACGTAAACAGGTGCAAAACGGTTTCAGTCACATAAAAACAATAAAGCGGTATAGTATCACCTCATCATTAAGATTTTACATAGAACCTTATAGTGCGTGTAATAATTTGGTCAGGGACTGTATATTACCGCTCTAGCCTAAGAAGTTATCAAAAATTAACCCTAACCTATTCCTGTTTCTTTCCCATTTACTCCTCCCCAATCTTCATTTGAACTTGCATTTTATGAAATAATGCAATTTGCAGTAAATTTGCATTTTCTACGAGGGAAAATAAATTATAAGAAATTGTTAAGATTTGCCTTTGGTTACGAATTTTGAAATTTGGGTACTACTTTTGACCAATTTACTAAATCCGAAGCGCGGGCCTTGCATATATTAATCACGCATTAGTTTATATTGTAAAACAGTGTAGAAATATAGTGTGCATGTAAAAGTTAGGAGTAAAAAAAACTTTATGATATTGTAAAGGAAAAGAATAATATGTTATAGAAGCCTGTTAAGAAGTTGAACAACCAACCCAATTTTAGGTTTACGACTAGTAATGTTTAACTCTGTAGCCTTATAATTTTAAACTCAATACGGAAAACAAGGGTCTCCTGGATCAAGTATTAGGAGAAATTCACCTTAGTAGAGGATTTTTTGATGGAACTAACCCGTATTTGCGTTCCATGGCGAGGAAAACCTTCCATGGTTAGACTGACATCTAGGGGACTCTAAGCCATGATTCGTCTACCACTGAGGACATCTTACGTCAACATTGTGGTCGGTGCACAGCGCGGGTGTGAAATTCGTATCGATTATAAAGGAATTCTAACCCATGATCACACGTACCACTGAGGATATTTTGTATCGGCACAGTGATCGGTGCTAGTCGGGGACGGAATTCATATCAACCAGCCATTGCTGGGATTCGAACCTGGTTGGAAGGTGAGCGCTCTATCCCCTGAGCAACCACGGCTCTGTTGTTGTTGTCATTGTCTGAGGCCACTTATCAATACAAACAATCCTGCTTTTAGGCAGAGGGGTACGCTTCTTCCTATTTTGTAGTGGAGTCATCTATAACAAGATTACCACACTCATACGTCACAGCCCGTTTTTACAGGAAGGACACATTCTCACACTATCCATCCATCCGCAAATCGTAATTTTGATCTGAACCAGAACACAATCTATCTCCGATCTAGTACTTGATTTGTTATGGGAACCTGAAGGACTTTGTGACCTTGACAGATTTAGCTTGCAACAGTCACCATTTTGTACAAGGGGAGTCTTCGGTGGACCAGAATCGAACTTACGACCTATTGCACTTGGGCCTTACCAACCAGAGTATCCCGGCCACTCCAGATTTTGTTTTTTAAAAATTCATATTAATGCAAAGAAGTGAAATAAATAATCATTGAAGTGTATTATATAAAGACTTGTCATGTTGCATACGTCTGTAGAATTGCTGCACATTTTAATTTTTGCAAGAATTCTCATATTGAACTACAGATAGTTTACGTCAGATACCAAAATGCATAATTATTTGTACTGGGAAAATAAAATAAGAGCAAGAAAAATTAACTTTTGTGTTTAAAGCAATATTCTATATAGCTCATTGGTATAATTTTTTTAAATTTCGTAAATATTGAATATTTCTTTCGTAAATGAATATTTGATACTTTTTACGACTCTATTTACATCTGTCACCATAAAAAAATTTTATATTTTAATTTATTTTCTTTTTACTTATAAAATGAAGTGAAATATGTATAAAAGAAACTAAATGAACTTTAAGTTAATTTAAAATAGCATATTTCACTTTAAAAAGCTGATTTCATGTTCTGTTTTACTATATGTTGTACTTAGTTTATTATGCAGGGCCCGCTCTAAGCATTCGCCACCTTGCCAAATGCGATAAAATCGTAAATTTGGTGTGTTGAATTGTGTTTTGACGAAAGTATTGGCAAATGATTATTTCCACGCGAAAGGAATTAAAATTACGTCAAAATGAATTTTTTTAAGCATATCAGTATTTTTTATTCGATTACAGTCATTTTCGGTAGATGCGCGGCATAACCAATTCGAATTGGGTTCAAATAATATAAGCCTGGAACAAACTATCTTGAAATAATTTTTTGTGGGGAAAAAAGTAAACATAAAAAATTGCATTTAGCGAAAACTTTCGGAAATTTTCGAATACTTTTGATATTTGGCTAATTTACTGACTAATAATTTGAAATACTTAGAGAGGGCACTGATTATGCACTTAAAATAAATCCGATTGCTACAGATTGAAATTGATCCGATCCACCTTAGTAAATTCCACACCTCGTTTTTTTTATTTATTTATTTAAAACAGAGAATATTAAACAAGATTAATTAGATTTGAAATTGTGTATTTTTGTTTTTCAAATTATATCATGAGGTATTTTGAAGTGATTTCCTCATTTAAGATATTATTAATTAATAAAATATAATTATATTTTATTAAACCCGAAGCAGATTTTGCTTTCATCATTCATTTTGAATTAAAATTTTTAAATAATTTTCAGAAATAATATGAACTATAATTTATAAAATTGTATCCCTTTCTTTAATTAAATTTAAAAGTAAATAAATAAATTTTTTCAATGTCATGTAAAAATAAAGTATTACAGCATTTTGCAAAATCCATCCAAAGCTATCCACATACATTTAAATAAAATGTGAATTACATCTCAGAAAGCTTAAAGATTCGGATCATTTGAATTGCCAAAACTGGCAAGCAGATTTGCTAATTCAATGCTAAGTCTTTGCAATATGGGAAATCAGAAGGATACAACAAAATTTATCTAGTATGGTATATTTAGTTCAAAAGGTGATTTTAGAAGATTGTACGTATAAAATAAAAAGATCTTGTAGAATAAAAACTTCATGTAGCAGATGAAGTATTCTTCAAAGTGGAAAATGTAGTAAAACTCAATGATCCATTTGCTCTAATTGACAAGAAAACAAGAACATTTTAAATTTAAGGAAGAATTAAATCGAAAAATTATTAAAGTAGTTTCAGTATTTGCAATTGATTTTATTGACTTGCATTTAAAAAGAACAATTTGCGTCAGACACAGAGATAAAATAATTTAAAGTCAATTATGTATTGTATAAGATTTTTTAAAATCTATTTAAATTGCTTTATTCAATTGTAAGCTTCAAAAGGTAATTGAATTTTAAATTAAATTCCAAACCAACTCACAAAATTTAAAGGCAAGTAATTTTATTTTAATTTAGCACGATTTACGTCAGACACCAATTTAATCCATTTAAATGAGAATTTATTATCATCAGATTTTATGATATAAATAAATGATTTTAAGATAATGAACTAACAAACGTTATATGAGATAGATTAACGTTGCAACGCTGAGATAACGACGATTTGATTTTTTCCCAAAAACAAATAATTACCCACTTTTCTTGCATAAAGTCTTATAAAAACATCATGTAATATTTCAAGGCATCTCCAGTGAGTCTTTTTCGGCCTCTGGAGAGGTCTACTTTTTATTTATGAGCTTTTAAATCTGATGTTCCATGGATTTAGGCTTAGATGGATTAGGCATGTATTATCATTAAAGTAACCTTCTATCTCTAATTTCGGGCCAACAATTTAATACTTATCCATGATAATTTTATTTATTATTATTACCAGTGGCGTACGCAGAATTTTTTCAAGGGGGGTGTTCGTAATTTTCTGAAACTACTAAAAGAAATTCGAGTCTGTAATAAAGCACTATTATTTCCCTAATTTAGACAGCTAGACAATTTTGACTTTTTATTTAGACAACATTGTTTAGTTAAATTTTGATTTGATTTTTTAAGTTTAAGAACATAATGTAATATCTTCTCGCATGTAATATCTTCTGAAAAAAGTCCAATGTCATATGGGTGGGAAGTAACACTTTGAGGGCCACTTTCACATTCATCAGATTTTGTTATGCTAGAAACGTTTTCTTCAACGGAAGTATCACATTTCTGTACAACAGAAAAACTTACATTGGTACTAGATGCTGTCACCTCACTAATTTCAGGTCGTGATTTTTTCTCAAAATAATTAAAAATTGTTAAATTCTTGCGTTTTGAAATCCTAAAGATCCAAGAACAGCAAATATATATATATATTGGCACAGAAATATCCGCTATGCTACGATCTCAAAGTTTCGAGCTGGAATGAATAACTTCAACGAGCACAGTATCTCCAATGGTATTGTTACTGATTTCTTCACTAGTCGAAATAGTGGCGACGACGGGTTCGGCGATTGAATGAACTTTTTGTTGAGATAAATCAAAACAGATTTAGCGACAAGCTCCGAAAGACAAGCGGCAGAGATAACTCTTAGTCTGACTAACTAACTCCACTGTACTCCGTTCCCCCTTTTATATAATTTTTCACCGCATCTCCAAAATTCTCGAATTGTCTCAAAGACGACAGAACGTCTAGGATTCCAGAATCATCGCGTAAAGACCTCGCGAATGACAGCCAGTCTCGAAAACTATACTGGCAGGACAGAAAGGAACCAGTCCGTAACAGTATCACGTGAATTTGGTTTCAAAAGTACAACCCTATTATAGTAAATGTTTTTTCAGTATTCTGAGAAATACCGTGAGAAAAAAAAGTAGGCATAAGGCAGATAAAAATATATAGTCTTAAAAAATAATAGCTCGCATAATTTCTACTAAAATTTTTATTTTTGCCATTTTGTCTGAGCTCAAGAGGGGTGTTTAAACCCCTAAACCCCTCCCTTGCGTACGCCACTGATTATTACCTTACATTTGCCCATGCGATAGCGACTCCAAATAATTTATTTTCCTTAACTTCTGGCGGCCTGGCACATTATTTACAGTTATCTTTTTAATATATGTCATTTCTGGGTATAGGCTTTCGCTGTATTAAAGTTCGCTAAATTGTAAACTCTGACTTTGTATACTTTTAATAGTTTTTTATGGTTTTTACTTTATTCTAAATTTTTAATATATGTTTTTCCCAACTGTTTTCAACTTAATGACATATCTCTTTTTAATTTTATCCCTCCCTGTGATTTTATATCTTTTTTCAAAGTTTATCCACTTTTCATTATAATTGCCGTTCCATTCCCTATAACAAAATCAAAACTAACTTCATGAAGACAATTACAGTTAAATGCTTCACATCACGCTTTATCCATATTTTCTTTAATAATTAAATTTTTATGTTCTCCAAACTCTTTAGTTATAATCTCATTTTAATGTTGTTACATACCAAAATTACAGTCAGTGTTTACATTTTTTACCTTTACTGTTTTTATGCTTCACATAGGTTTAGGCAATGATTTAAATACCATTCTACATACATTAGGATTCCTTTATTTCTCTTTATTTTAAAAACATGTGTTTCATTAAAATTCAGTTATATTGTCTCTGCTCATTTCTTCCCCACCTTATTTAGCACAATGTTATTTATAGTGTTCTATATATTTTAAGGCCTATTCTCTATTGCTTATTATAATTTTAATAACATTCACTGTATTTTGATGAACTATTCCTGTCGAAGTATCTACCATGATTTACAGAATGTTACTCAACCCATATCTACATTGCTTTAGGCCACTTCCCAAATTAGTAGCTGGGCCACACGACAAGATGTCTGTAGCTGTCACAAACTCATTTAACATATAGCTGCCTGACCAAATCATGTATTATAGTCGCCAATGTTTTTATTATTGTTATTTTATACTGCTTGTGTTCATGCAATATACTTTGACATAGCGATTGCCATCACCAGTTATATTTAACAAAACTTTTAAGAATACTATCCCTGGTCTAGTACCAGCTCTATTTTACAATACTATTAAGCTTATCATCCTTGATGAAGTACCAATATTTTTTTTTTATATTGCTGTCACAGCATTTTGCAGATCTAATTTTTATTATGTTTCAACATATCAAGCACTGATTGATCTATTTTATCTGACTATTGTTCAGTCTTCGAGGCCGTGCTGATGGCAATTAGAGAGGCCATAAATATCGCTGCAGAAAAAGATGAACAAATAACAATTTTTACAGATTCACTCTCTTCATTGCACGCCTTTGCCAACAAAACACGTGAAAACATAATTGTTAGCGAAATTAAACAGAATTGGAATAAAAACATACTTAATTGGATAAAAGCACATATGAGTCATTACGGCAATGAGGAAGCGGATAGAGCAGCTAAAGATGCCATCAGACTCAACCTCACAGAACACACCACCTGGCTTACCACCAATCAGATCAAGTCTATAATTAATGAAAACATCATGATAAGGTGGAAACAAGAGTGGACATACTCAACAAAGGGACGGCAAACACACAAATTTTTTAAGGAACCTAAAACATCGAGACTGCAGGCCGACTTCTACTTAAATCAATTTTTAACCGGCCACGGCGTATTTGGCACCCATCAATCAAGATTTTTTAGAAAATTCTCAATTTGTACTTATTGTGACTCTCAACTAGATATAATACACTTGATTTGCCTCTGCCAAAAATTTCATGCACAGCGTGGCACGGAATTCCAGGACAAAACAGAACAACAACTATTCTCAAATTTGACCTACAGAAGAATTATCAACGAAATCATCAAAACTACACTTGAGGACGTGTTAAATCCACCAGATTCAACTAACAATGTAACCTAACTGTCACTCCGTGTCAACAAACTCTATCAACTCATCTTACAATATTTGTTTTAGTCAAACTCTCA
>NC_092213.1:5419000-5442435 GCF_043381705.1 Parasteatoda tepidariorum
CAATTTTTTAAAGTTTTAATGAATTTTTATTTTTTAATATAAATTACTTTTGTTAAATAAATATTTACTACTTTAAAATAAATTATAATCCTGCTAAATTTGTGAACTGAAAAAAATTTAAAAGCAAAATCGAATCCGATTATAATTAACGGAGAAAATATGAGTGCATTGGGTGAAAATCAAATGATCTGCGCCCGTTCTTCAATCGCTCTTGACGGTGGCTTTCCTGCATTACACCTTCAGCGCCCAAGTTGGGGGAAAGATCCTTACGACTTAACATTGATAGTATAGGAAGTTTCCCTTCTTTACGCGAAGCGTATAAGTTCTTTGATAAAGCCTCCCCGTGCCCCACGTACCTCCACGAATTGAAGGAAATGCGATACAAATAAAATACAAAAATCACACACCATTCGGTACGGAGTACCAATAATATATTAGAGCTCAAAACAGACAGATGAAGTGAACTAAATATGAACAGTAAGAACAACAGAGTTATCAATATTGGCCATATAAATTTACATCACACCTCACCCGCTAACCTCCAATTAAATGAGGACTTTAAGAATCTTGACATCAATATCATTAGTATGAATGAGCCTTATTACAATCAAGATTCAACAATAACCGGATTTTCAATCAAAAATAAGTTATAATACCATAAAAACTGGCCGCGTTCTGCAATTATGCTGAATAGAGAGGTAATAAATTATTTTCCGGTGCACATTTCAAGGGACATATGTGCTGTCAACTTTACATATGATAATGTGGGTTACCTCTTCATATCGATTTACTGTTCCCCGAGTGAAAATATTCTAGACAACATTGGAACACTTGACTCTATCCTAAGTAAAAACATCAATGCAAGAGTTGTGCTTTGCTGTAATTTAAATGCCAAGTCTGTAGCGTGGGGACCGAAAAGTGACCACAGGGGTGATGTTTTACTGTACTTTCTCATGAGAAGTTATATTGATATGTTAAACGATCCAGACGACTCACCCACATATAACTCAGTACTCGGCCAAAGCTGGATTGATATAGACAAGTAATATCAGTGAAATTAAGAATTACAGAATTTATGAAGGAATTACCTGTTCTGATCACGAACTCTTATTAGCTTTCATCGATACCAACAACAACATACGTATTAAACATAGACCAACCATTAAATACAATAGACTGAACTGGCTATCTTTAAAAATTGGTTTGAGCAGGCTGGTCGATAATAACAAAAATAACAAATATGATACCACAACAGAGATTAACGATAAGATTGGAGAGATGACTGGTGACCTGCACAGAATATGTGTGGAGTCAGGAATGAAAATTCCAAATAAAACTGGAAAGCACTGCCCCTGGTGGTCACCGTTAATTAGTGTCATGAGAAAGTTTGTTAGAGCTCTGCGACGGAGGTACCAAAGAACTAGCGATGACAACACAAGAAGAGAATATAAGATCGAGTTTAAGTTAACCTTTGAAAGGTACAAAAAACTCATTAAACTCATACCCAAATTATCCTGATGCATACAGACCTTTGTCCCTTCTTCCCGTCTGGGGCAAAATACTAGACAAATTACTCACGAGGAGATTAGTTTACCATCTAGAGAAAAATCAACTTTTAAGCGAGTACCAATACGGTTTAAGGACGGGAAGAGGAACGGAGGATGCTCTTAAAACTGTTGTCGACTTTGTCAAACAAGCAAAACAGGAAAAAAAAAGCACGCAGTGGGAGTGGCTTTGGATATCAAGGGTGCATTTGATAACGCAAACTGGGGCATTCTTAAGACTAAGAATTAATTGAATATACCCTACAACATCAAATGCATTATTTTTAGCTTTCTGAATAATAGAACAGTCACTCACGAAGATAGTAAAGGAAATGTTCTTGACAAACGTAATGTTAAACTGGGTGTCCCACAGGGCTCATCATTAGGCCCAATACCATGGCTTATTTACATTAACACAATTTTTAAACACTCATCACTCATTGATTTTAGTCTTTTTAGGGATTTTAATGTTCAAGATTTCAGAATAATTGTCTTTGTTGATGATGTATTTGTTCTTTTAAGACATGCTATTTTATATAGATTTGACCAGCTGGCGACCCATGTTCTTACCAACTTGTCAACCTGGGCCAAGACACATAAACTGAATTTTAGCCAGGACAAAACTGAAATCATTGTCTTCAATAAAAGTAGCAAAAAGATCACGCGATCACCACGTATTAAGATGAGTCAAAACGACACTAATTTGAAAATTGTTACTTCACTTAAATATCTAGGCATTATACTTGATCCAGGTTTGACGTGGACTTCTCACTTAAATGAAATTAAGGATAAAATAACAAATTTCAACCAAATGACAAAAAGGGCAGCCAGAGCCACCTAGGGACTAAGTCCATTCACCCTTAAAAAGATATATCTTTTGGCCAGCGAAAAGATAATACTCTACGCCGCCAGTGTCTGGTACAGAAATACTGTCAAAATCAATAATAATAAGCTTGCTTCTATTCAAAGAATTCCTTTGTTCTCCATTACAAAGTGCTACTCTACAGCGAGTATGGAATCTATCCAGATACTGGCAGGCGTAAAACCAATACACCCGAGGGTGATTGAAACAATTTACGATAAAAGGATGAAATGGGGCTGGAAAAAGATGATATTTTTCCAATCATTCCAAAAACAGTCTTTGACTCAATCTCAAACAAATCAAATATGACAATAACTGCCCCATGGCATCCAGCCACTCAGATCGCTGTGGCCTGGGGATAAGTTTCACCAAAAAACGTAGGATGGGAAATTTATACAGATGGCTCTAGGATGGAGGTCGAACTACAACAATTTAGGACAGGTTTTGGCATCATTACAAAATACAACGGAAATACTACAGCAAAAACCTCCTCCAGAGCATCTGACTATTGTTCAGTCTTCGAGCACGAGCTGATGGCAATTAGAGAGGCCATAAATATCACTGCAGAAAACGATGGACAAATAAAATTTTTTAACAGATTCACTCTCTTCATTGAACGCCCTAGCCGACCCAACACATGAAGACATAATTATTAAAGAAATTAAACAGAATTGGAATAAAAACATTATACTTAATTGGATAAAAGCACATGTGAGTCATTACGGCAATGAGGAAGCGGATAGAGCAGCTAAAGATGCCATCAGTCTCGACCTCACAGAACCACACCACCTGGCTTACCACCAATCAGATCAAGTCTATAATTAATGAACACATCATGATAAGGTGTAAACAAGAGTGGACATACTTAACAAAGGGACGGCAAACACACAAATTTTTTAAGGACCCTAAAACATCAAGACTGCAGGCCAACTTCTACTTAAATCAATTTTAAACCGGCCACGGCGTATTTGGCACCCATCAATCAAGATTTTTTAGAAAAACCTCAATTTGCACTTATTGTGACTCTCAACAAGATATAATACACTTGATTTACCACTGTCAAAAATTTCATGCACAGCGTGGCACGGAATTCCAGGACAAAACAGAGCAACAACTATTCTCAAATTTGACCTACAGAAGAATTATCAACGAAATCATCAAAACTACACTTGAGGACGTGTTAAATCCACCAGATTCAATTAACAATGCAACCTAGCTGTCACTCCATCGTGTCAACAAATTCTTTCAATTCATCTTACAATGTTTGTTTCAGTCAGACTCTCTGGTTATCCATGTCTTTTGAACCTTTTAGTATTTTAAACTATTTGTGATTCTAATATTTTGCTTCAATTTATCATATTCATTTTCTGATACTTAATTTTAGAGTTAAAATGAATATTAACTTCTGTGCTTTAGGTTAAAGTTACGCTAATTAGATTCGGTGCTTTTTGTTAAAGGTGTTTTACTATGCCTTTGTATTTTTGTTTTAAATTTTTTCATATTGCACTTTTTATTTTATGTGCCATTCTTACTTGTTGTTAATGTAATTTTTTGTGTTTTATGTATGTTTTGTATGTTGAATGTATGTTCTACACTCGTGTGTCCTTGAATAGGGCGAGTCGAGATACGAATAAACTAAACTAATGAACTAACAAATATTTTAAATACAGATTTAATAATTTTATGTTTAGTTTATAGTTTATAAGTGAAATTGTTTTTGGAGATTTTAGTTCATTTTTTACGTCCAACACATTGGAATCTCTTATTTAGCTTTTTATTGCTATTATTTCAGAGTTTTCTGTTTTTAAAGTGTTTCCTAAACTTTTCAATTTTTGTGACGAATAATACTATAAAACGATTTAAAAAAATAGAGTGACAGCTGATAGTTCAGGTTTATCAAAAATGGAGAGCTATACGGGAAAAAAAGAAAAAAACCCAACGCGTTTTTATTGCTGAGCATTTTGGTATCATTTTCTGATTGTGTAATTCACCATTTTAGTGAGTAGAATTTACCGTCCAGATCATACGTTTCATACGTTTTAACCGTGCGTTTCTATTTTATTTTTTAAAAAATTTAACCTTTATGCTATCAAGGCCACGATCAGCCGAATTGAAAGATGAAATTTAGTATCATATTAACGAAATCATGCGAAATTAATGCAAAATAGCCATTGAAAATTCCGGAGAGAGGCGTATTTGACAAACCAATTACACACTATATGCTTTATGAGCCAATAAAAAATTATAATTTTTTTAAATTTAAATCCTGTGTTTTCTATCAAAATGACACTTTGCTTGAAGTTTGGGAAATTTTGTATAAAAGCACCCATTTAGCGTGAATTTGGTTCATTTTCAATTTAGTACTAGAAATGAATCTAATATTGATTGAAACATACATAATGGGATGATATATAGTAAATTATTATCGAACATAAAACTAAAATACGTGACGAAAACAAGGTGACGATGTCGTTGGTACAGAAAAACAAAACTCAGTCGAAAACTTTCGCTATGAGTCCATTGACACACTTAAGAAAGCGTGTCGTTAATTTAACAGTCTAATAGTTTAAAAATGGTTATTTAAGTAACTATTTCCTCTGACCCTGAACGATACGAATTTCAGAAAGTAGTTTGACATTGTGTTTTCTACTTCTTACTTTTTACTTATTCATTTGTTATTATTATTTTTGTTTTTGATACTGCGGAACAGTAAATTTTTCCATTCCGTGACGCGAACAATACTAACATCTCATTAACATAACTAAAGCAAACTTTTATTTCACATCGACGGAATAAAATAAACGCGAATGTGTCGGTTCATTAAGTTCAATGTTATTCAGCTTTGTTGAAAAATTTCTTGAAACTCAAAATTAAATAAGTAGTATCTAAAAAATAATAGGCGTTTTATAACATTAAATAAAAAAGGTAAGAGTTATTTAAAATTTTATAATGAACAAGCATAACAATAATTATATGGTGCTCTTCAAAGAGCTAATTTGTCCGCCAGTGTAGTTCTGGGGGGTAAAGATTCAAAAATTTCGAGACTATCGGCATTAGAGTGCATTACGCGCAGGCCACCTTTACTTCCCAGACAAGCTCGATCTGAATCCGTTTAAGCTTCAAGCCGCCTTAGGCGATAAACCTCGTCTCCTAATGAGGTGACCTAGGTTCGAATAGCAGAGATGACTGGTAGATAAAAATTCTGCACCTTTCTCGCACCGAGTGCTGACCTAAAATATCCCTAGAGACAGATATAATCATGGGTTAGAGTCCCCTTGCAGTCAGGCTAACAGTGGGAGGTTGTCCTTTTCATGAAACTTTAATGCTGATCCTTTGCGAAGTCCTCCATAACAATTCCCGGAGAGGCGAATTTCTCCCAATACTTGACCCAGAAGTTCCCTTGCTTTCTGGTCAGAAAGGCAGATGCCGGTTATAAAATAAAAAAGTAATTATTACACAGAGAGAGTTTTTTTTTAAATGTTAAAAGATTTTTGCTCTGGACAAACAAATTTTGTAATTGTGTGCAATTTTTTTTAAAATTCTCTAATTCTCAATTAAAAAGTTCTTCTCGAGGTATGGTGAAATAGCCAAAAAGCAAAATTAGCATTAAGATTATACTAGCTTTGGACCGCTCTCCTGATCAAACTATCGGAATCATATTTTCCAGCTTGAAGATTAGGGGTCAAAAATTCAAATTCATAAAAAAATGTATGTTTATTCAGAGAAAGAACGTTTTTGTGCCTGATTTTGTAATTTAAAATATCGCCTGCCGTGAATTAATTAGCGTATTTGAAATCATCTTCTCATACCTTTAAGATTGAGTACTAGAACATGAAGATCCAACCCTTAGATCGAAAGTTATTCAGGGTATTCCGATTTTTTATTTTTTTATTACGAATTCTTACGAACGATTCTTACAAACTTCTTACAAATGACAGCGAATTGTTTGGACAACAATAGGAACAATTGTTTGGATAATCATAAGAGATTCCTATTATTATATATTTTTAATAATGCATACTCAAATGCTCGCTTCACTCGCTAAACCCCGTAATTGATTCTCATTCATCATTCTTCTTTTTCTTCATTGCCCTGACAGCCCAGGATGGGCCCTTGCCTTCCGCAGAGTTGAACTCCAGGCTCTTCTACACTTGGCCAGAGCCATCCAATTTGTGACTTTTAGAATATTTAAATCACTTTCGAGGCAGTCGAGCCATCTAAGTCTAGGTCTTCCTCTTTTTCGAGTGCCTAATGGTCTGGCAGAGAAGATCTTTTTTGTAACGCGGTTATTATCCATTCTTGATAGGTGTCCCGCCCATTTGATTCTCTGAATTGCAATATATTTGACTACGTCAGGTTCTTTAAATAGTTTGTAAAGTTCGGAGTTAGTTCTTCTTCTCCAGATATTGTTACATTTAAGGCCACCAAATATGCTTCTTAAATTTTTTTTTCAAGCACAAAAATAGTATGCTTTACTTTTTCTGTCATTGTCCAAGTCTCAGCAGAGTAAGTAAGAATGGATCTTATCAAACTTTTGTATATCAGAATCTTTGTTTTTCTGCTGATGAAGTTAGATTTCAGATACTTTTTAGGACCAAAAAACATCGATTAGCTGCTGTGACTCTACTACGGATCTCAGGCAGGATGTCGTTAAGACTATTGACTTCAGATCCCAAGTATTTAAAATTGTTCACGGTTTCAAATTTATAATCCCCGATTACAAGATAAGGGCTGGTATAGTTGGTACACGTCATATACTTAATTTTGTCCTGGTTGATTAAAAGATGCATTCTGCAGGCTGCGGCCTCAAGTGAAGTAAAAGCCTCTTTCTTTTAGTGTCTCAGGAGTTCGTGCGTGCATTATTTATTATTTTTTCGTAACGTCAATATTTTCCAGAAAAAAACATTAAGAACATTTTGTTAAAATGTTAATCATAATTACGAAGAAATAAGAGAGAAGTAATTTTAATTGTTGACCGAAACTCATAGCAATCAAAATAGGGAACGATTTTTATAGCTCTCTTTTAATTTTTTCTTTTCCTTCTATTTTTAAAAATTTCACTATAAATATTAAGATTTATATCTGGCAACATGAAATTTCTCTCTCCCTTTGTTTCATTCTTTCCTTTTCATTTTGCTATTTCTGATTAAAATCTAATCGAGCACGAGTTTATAAAATAGCAAAATAAAGATCTAGTGAGGAAAAATAAATTTTCTACAACAATGGATAAATTGTCAATATTTAAAGCTTAAACACTTGAAAGAAATCACGAAAAAACACTTAAATTTGCAATAACTTTCGAACAAATAGGAATCTTTAAAAGAACTCTCACTAAAATTATAATACGAAATGGTCATATCAGCACATTAATTTTTAACTCAGAGTTGTATTTCAATGGACAGTAGTTCGAAGAACATAATTTTTTTACTACAAGTTCTCGAACTAATAATCGAATCGTTCTTAAAAATAATTTTCCTATTCCATACAACCCCTTGCTTCACCTTCGTAATTTCTTGTAAAGTTTGAGCAGCCAAGCAAAGTGTAACATGAAACGAAACAAGAAAAAACAAGTGAGAAAAAAAATTCGCAAAAATTCGAACAAACTAAAATTTCGAAGAAACATTTTGTATTGAATTCATAAACAAATGTGACACCCTTTCAGCATGATAAATTTCAACTCTATCGTTGAATTACTGCGACCTCTAATTCGGGTCGTATGGTGTTTTTTCCAAAAAATTTAATAGCTAATAATTATCGAACGAATAATAGAATGTTAATTAATTTTACACCATAGTAATTCTTGCACGCTTTTCAACACATCTTTGTAATTTCATGTTTTTAAGTATTATAGTTTTTGCGCAGAAAAAAAAATGTATTTTTAAGTTGATCACCCACAACAGCGGTGTTGGCGTTGGTCGAGAATATTGATTGAGAATATAATTGAAGTGAAATTTCTATCCATATTCGAAAAGCCGTGGAGGCTCAGAGCGTTCGCTTTAAAATTAGGCAGGGCCGGATTATACCTTTCGTAGGCCCTAGGCACAGAGCCGGATTATACCTTTCGTAGGCCCTAGGCATAGCCGTTTTTGCCCCCCCCNGTTCGAATCCCAGCGATTTCTGGTCGATACGAATTCCGCACCCAACTCGCACCAGCCACAGTGCTAACGTAAAATATCCTCCGTGGTAAACGGATCATGGGTTAGAGTGCCCTTGCAGTTAGGCTAACCGAGGGAGGTTTCATTTTTTCCCTCTCCATGTTTAAATGCGGGTTAGTTCCATCAAAAAGTCCTAATTAAATATCCTAATTCGAAAGTATAGGGAATTTATTTTGCTCGGTGGTTAATCAAATGCTCTATATATTGATAAAAAATAATGGGTTTCGTAATTAATTTCTTCTTCGATACCCATTTTCGTTTCATAGTTTTTCTTCAGATGAACAACTGACTTAACAACAATTGCTTAAAACCCAGCCTTGCAGTATTATAAAATAGCAAAAGGGACGGAAAACCCTCAAATATTTTTTATTTAGGACAGGATACTTACAGGTATACCTTGAACCATTTTCGTTCCCTTTTTTTAAAACAAAAACAGATTACTTTTCAAGGATTAATGTTGAACTCAAAGTCATGAACAATTCATAGTACCACTTGTTTCTCCCCACGGCACCCCAGGGTGGAGCGGCAAACATTTTAGAAACACCCGCGTTTATGGCAATAGTTATGGATGGTTGACTGAAAGTAAAAGCTAACTAGCTTCCTATAACCGGAAGAAATTTAGAAAACTTCCGGTGTATCACTCCGCTCATGTTATGCTCACGAGGCGATGCGTGAACAGGCTTCATATTCTAGGAAGATTTATTATTCTAAATTGTGATTAAATTTACGCGTAAAATTTCTCCATTCATAAGAGTAGTTGCATGCAGTTAATAAACTTTAACTGGATGTGAGATCAAAACAAATTTAAGAAAATTAATATGAAAAGAAATAAAGTGCAAGATTTGCCATGTTCTTTTTAGGGTTATCCATTATTTGGCTATAGCTGTGCAAAACAGCATCGTTTGTAATTTCTTTGGCTGCATCATAGCATGTTTGGGGAGTTTTCCGAATTCGTTTGTTGTTTGTTTCGTCGAAACTTAAATTGGAAGAACACATTATTTTTTAATCACTACAGTTATAAAAAATATTGGATGGCGTGCTTTTTCAGGCTGAAGCTTAAAATCAATCGGAAGTAGTAACTCGTAAATCTTAAGACGAATTTTAACCCCTAGTGCTATCTCTGCTTAGCTGTACACTTTCAACCATCTTAACATTTTACACGATTATTGAATTTAAAATTATTGGCTATAGTTGAACTTATTCTATTTCGTATTTTTTTTATTGTTGTCTTGTTCACCATATAAACCTGTCCAGAAAAAAAAATTTTACTGCTTGAAAATCTGTACAAAAAATGTATACAATTAAAAATCTTAAGAGAGTACATGAAAACCCAAATTTAAGAACCTATATCGCAAAGCTAAATTTTAAAGTTTAATGATTACATAAATAAACTTAAAGTTGCGCAATTGAATTAATTTGAATAATGAAAGAATTAATTGAGATAATTTTAGCCAACTATATGAAATAAAATAAAAAAAAACAGTCTCACCACTATTCGATCACAACTTTTTGAGATATTTAAGCCAGAAATTAAGACTCCCCCATGCCGAGTGACTTAACTAAGAAAAATAGGTCACGTGACATTGTTTCCCCCTAAAGTATGACATATGTTCTCCAGTTTTTTAACTGTGATATCTTCTCCCCAGTACTATTTTTAGTATTTTTTATTATTTTTGTTTGAAGAGTCGACTGCTTTGTCGAAACATTCCAGGAAAAGATTCATAAATTACGTTGCTTTCAAGTTCTGCATTCAGTAAAGAATTTAAACTAATTTTCTCAGTTGATTAAGTTTAAAAAAGTTGTAGGTAAACTTACACTTCGAGGAAACAAAACAAGGGAGATGGAAGCGGTTTCCTCACAATGCACAAGGGCAAACGATAATTATGTTTTTCTCAGACGTTTAGGTAATCAGAAAATGAAGGAAATTCCTGGAATACTTGAAAAATTGCCCAGAGTTATAAAAGAAGGAGCAAAACCGCGAATGAATTTTCGTGAATAATAGATACGCAATGCTTTGGGCAAGGGTGCCCATTTTTAATTATTTACAAGTAAAAATATGGCGGAAAACAATTAAGGGCAATTCCATCACTTTGATCTGTATGAAATGAGGGTAAATTATTTATATTTTAGACAAAATATATTTTGTTAATAAGTATTTTTTGGAGAAAATATCAATTAATATATAATATCAATAGGTAAGTGAAGATCAGTGGTGACTTAGGGGATGGAGCGGCAGCCTCCCAATGACGCTACCCGTGTTCAAACCCCAGACAGGACTGTCGATACGAATTTCGCAACTGGCTCGCACCGACCACAGTGCTGACGTAAAATATCCTCAGTGGTTGACGGATCATGGGCTAGAGTTCCTTTGTTAACCGTGGGGTTTTTCGTGGTTTTCCTCCCTATGTAACGCAAATGCGGGTTGTTTCTTCAAAAAGTCCTCCACGAATGCAAATTTCTCCCATTACTTGATCCAGGAGTTCCCTTGTATTCTGGATTGGGTTTAAAATTACAAGGCTACAGAGTTGAACACTGGTAGCCGTAAACTCAAAATTTCATCGACTGTTTAGCGATAGTAATAAAAAAAAAACTAAGTATCCAAAGTCTGAATAAGTTTCAATTTTGAGAGTTAGTCAGAGGTTTGGAGAAGTTATAGATAAACGCTTTTCAATTTTTTTCCCTTTTTTTTTATTAATCGTAAACTACATTTTGTCCTTAATAGATATATTATGAGAAGAAATTAACGAAGAACAAATTTCTTTTTAAAAGTTTTTAGAGGCCACTTTATGTAACATGTACCACCAAGCATTTCAAATAGAATATAATATCTTATTACTAAATATGAATGAATAAAAATAGTTTTTTAAAACTGTCCAGAAACTATAATTTATTATGCTTTTATTTTTTTTAATTTTTTTTTATGTGGAATTGCCCTTTAAGAGAGCATAGAATGATTTTCAAAACAAAACCCACCATCGCTATGAAGTGAATAAAAGTTTGAATAGTAAAATTAAAATTTGCTTACGAAAATGTTTAGTGGTGAGGATTGTGCTACAAGCTACAAATACAAATCTTTTCGAAAGTATTTATTTATTTTTTAAATCTGAACACCACTTTAAAATCTGTAGAATAGTATAAAAAGAATTCATGCAGAGAAAATATTTCTCTGAATATTCCATTTATAGACATTCAGTGTAATATGTTGAAATGTATTTTAAAGTAAAACACATTGAATTAAACTCGAATAGATGATTATAAATTTATAAAAACTTTTCAATAATGGTTTCACGTGCAATTGGTTTTAAAGAGAACATAGAATGATTTTCTTAAAGAAAATATTGTTCTGAAGAGAATAAATTTTTTAAAAGTAAATTGCTTTAAATTTCGTACTTAAAATAATCAATCTAAAATATTTTACGAGATTTATTAAAATCTATTTTGAAAAAGTTTAGTGTTATTAAATCTTAAACAGTTATTTAAATTATAAACATCGTTTTGTACTCCATAGTACAACATGAGAAAAATGTATAAGTGGTAGATCTCTCAAACTTATTATTATAGAGCAGCTGTGGCTCACGGAATAATGAGTGCTCGTTTCCGAATGAGGTGACCCAGGTTCGAATGCCAGCGATGTCTGATTGATGCGAACTTTCCTCGGCTCGCACCAACCACAGTGTTGACGTAAAATATCCTCAATAATCGATGGATCATGGGTTAGAATCCTCTTGCAGTCGGGCTAACCATGGAAGGTTTTCGTGGTTATCTCTTCGTGCAACGCAAATGAAAGTTACCTATATCAAAAAGTATTCCAATGGTTGATCCAGGAGTTCCTTTGTTTTCTGGGTTGGGTTCAAAATGGCAAAAAGTACGGAGTTGAACAGTGATAGTCGTAAATTCAGAATTGAGTGGGCTGTTTAACGCCGGTTATAAAATAAAATCATACTTATAGTTATAATCTCTATAAACTCTCGTAGTGGACATGAAAATTCGCCAGGTTTTTGTATGAAATTTTAAAAAAAATCCGAATTAATTTTTGTTAACTGTGGAGTATAACTCGTGACAGAGCGAAATATTTTTTAAAAAGAAAATTGAATTTTTGATGAGGTAGTATGCAAACAAGTAAGATTTCAGATGAAATTGTGATCCTGTAATAACCTGTAAAATAAGCTACGGGGCAAAAGATAAAAAAAGTAAACTTTTCTCCAATTACTAGTAATTTCTTGTTTCAAGAAATTTGCAAATAAAATTTTTTATGCAATTGGTGCACTGACTGTGAAATCGGGTTCACTGACTTCAAAAATTAAATTAATTAATAAACTAGATATTCTATTCTGAATAAATTGATTTAATTAATTATTTATTTTTTCTCGATGCTTTTGATCTTAGCAAGCTATTGATAACAGAGCATCCTTCAACAGCGCAATATTTTGATGACATATTAAGTGGTTTATAATACACATGTGTCAATGAATCGAGCGCCCTCTGGTGATTCATTATTACAATAGGAAAATTACGCTCAACTTTAAGAACTTCTACGAGTTTTACACAAAAAATACTATTATGATTTTAGAAATTTTGGATAGGTTATATAACTATGTACAGTGCACAATAAAAAATATCCGTACACCTTTATAACTTTTAATCCAATGGTTGAATTTTCACTTATTAGAGCACAATCTTAGTACAGTAGGGAACCGATTATCCGGAACGATCGGGACCATCGCTATTCCGGATAACTGATTTTTCCGGTTTTCTGAATCAATACAAAAAATCGTTTAAACCCAACTAAAAAAAACAAAAATAGTTGGAAATAATCTTAAAAAGAAGAAAAAACGATGAGTTAATACACTAATGATTATTTCCAAAATGATGGTAAGGTAAACATCTTTCAAAAAAGAAAGAAAAATCCTAAAATCTTATGAGGAATTTTTATTTTTAAAAATGGCGGGAAAATTTATCGAATTTCGTTCCGGTTTTTTGGTTTTCCGGTTCTCTGATTTCCGGATAACGGGTTCTGTACTGTAGTTCAAACACTGTAAAAAATTCCGGATCAAATTACAATAATAAGTTTCAATATCAATTTTGAGTTGTAAAATGAGACAGAAAAAAAAAAAACGCTTTTTATTGACGGATTTGGATTCTAAGCCCTATAAAAATGGAGGGTAGCCGCAACTTGGAAAATATGGAATCAATAATTTAGGCAGGTGAGGGGTCTAAAGTTTAGGAACATTTAATGATTATCCCCTCTTTACCTAAACAGTATAAGAATCTCGAAATTAAGCGAAGAACTGAATAGAATAAAAATTAATATGGAAATTAGCATTACCTGTTACAGAGTACAGTTATTACAGAGTATAACCTGTTACCTGCAGAGTACTAACAATGTATGTAATTTTATTCCAAACCTTAAAAAAGAAGTACTTGTGCAGTCATGATATGTCATGATAGTCGCATTATTGTATTTGTTCATTCATTTTCGCGCTTATGCCTATGTTTAACGTCACGCAAATAGAAGAGCATTTCTCATGCCTTTTATTTTTAATGAATATACAGTTTGAATGACTTATCATATATAAAATATTATATTTGACATTAGAAAGCACCACGTGACCATTCAATCACGTACTACGTTCAGATATGTGAACGGATACGTAAACGATGGTTTGTCTCAATCAAGATTGTTTTCAGTAATTATTCAATATTGATTAATGGATAATTAAAAAATTATTATAAAGTGATTTATTAAATTAAGTAGATACACGAAGGTCTTAGGGTAGTATGATGCATTTTTGAATTCTTCAAGAAATTGTTTTTCTTTTTAAAAGAAATTTTTAATTAAAAACACCTCGATTTCCACGCAGGCAATAAGGTGTTCATGTACATTGCGCAGTTATCGAGTTAAATTTCTGAAAACTTTTAAAGTATCGATCAGGAAACAATTCTAAGGAACAGTTTGTTGTAAAAATATCATAATTTGAATAGCGTTTTTCTATGAAAATAAAAGTGCTGCAAGTAAACCTAATCTGAAGTAACAGGGTTTTAATTTTAATTAATAATTAGTAGGTTAAAGCTTGATAGATTTTACGTCACTTATAAGATGCTAAACTTCACCGTTTAATACCGTTTTTTTTCACATCGCAACTTACCATTGAATATTTCTCTAACTGATTTCTTGTTTTGTAATAATTTTGATTTAATGTTTCACGTGAAAACAAGGGATGTGCAGATTATGGAAAAAAGTATCAGACATCCTGAGTGCCGGTATTTTTATGCTTATAGTCTTAGTCGATAACACGGTTAAATTTTGATCCGAAATATCAGTGCCTTGAATCATAATATCGAATAATTTTATTGCTAGTTTTATAAGGTTTTAAACTAAACCGTAATAATTTATTTAGTCTGGCATAAGAAAAAATAATCCTGCGTGAAGCTACATTAGGAATTTCACAGATAAATTAGTAAATATATCGGATGAAATTGGGAGAAATTACCCAGTCTTTAAGTATGAAAAAATATATAAAGTTTGAGAAAAATATTCATTTTGTTTGTTTAAGTAAGTTATCTCATCTTTGAATATGAAAAAATACCATTTAAAATTTGAGAATAGTATTTTATTTGTTTGTTTATGTTAAGTTGAGGATGAAAAATTTTTAAATTTGAAAATTAATTACTCCATTTGTTCGTTTATGTTAAGCTATGCAGTCTTAAGTATGCAAAGGAACAATTGTTCGTTATTGCTAAGTATGCAAAAATATAACTTAAAATTTGAAAATAGTATTCTATTTGCTCGTTAATGTTAAATTATCCAGACTGAAGTATCATTTAAAATCTGAGAATAGTATTCTATTAGTTCGTTTATGGTAGGCTACCCAGTCTTTGAATATGAAAAAGTATCATTTAAAATTTGAGAATTGAATTCAATTTATTCCTTTATGTTAAGTTATCCAGACTGAAGTATTATTTGAAATTTGAGAATAGTATTCTATTTGTTTGTTTTAGTGAAATTCCTCGTATCTTCCATGTCTATGAATTCCAGTTTATTTTTTTAGAAAAATATCTACTTGAAGTGCGTATAATACCCAACTATGAATATGAAAATAGCATTTATTATTATTCTCTTTTTCTTTATTTCATTTCTTTTTCTTTTTTTTGTGCTTCGTTTCCAATTAAGTGCAAGAAAACTACATCAATTACAAATCTTCTGAAAATTATTACTAGTAGTAAAATGTCTAAACTCTTTTCATAGACGTTGCGAAAATACTAATGGTTTTAGAACTAAACATCTAAGAATTACGTGTTATAAACAATCGGGACAAAATAAGGAATATGTTCAAAATGATTACAATAATTAAATATCCAAAATCGGTGCAAATAAATCAATAGTTTTGGAACCACATATCTAATAACTGCACACCATGCAATAAAAATTAATTCAAAATGATTAAGTAAGAATATTTTAATTTAAAAAAAAGAAAAGAAACATGATGGACAGAACCTAAAGGCAAGTAACTTAATTTGAATAATACTAGATTTTGTAAATTATTTAAAAGAAAGCATTAAACTTAAACTGAATAAGTTTGAGACAGCGTGAAAACAGCATTCTATTTGTACGTTTATGTTAAGTTTTCAAATCTTAAAGTATGAAAAAAATATCACTTAAAGTTAGAGAATAGAATTCAATTCTATTTGTTCATTTATGTTAAGTTATCCAGTCTTTAAGTATGAAATATTATCATTTAAAATGTGAAAATATTATTCTGTTTGTTGGTTTAGGTTAAGTTATAACGTCTTTGAGTATAAAAAAGCATCATTTAAAATTTGAGAATGGAATTCTTTTTGTTCGTTTATGTTAGGTTATCCAGATTTTAAGTATGAAAAAATATCATATAAAGTAACAAAAAAGACAAAATAAGTAAAAAAAGTCAAAATAGGGAATATTGTCAAAATGATTACAAATAATTAACTATACAAAATCTTTTCATAGATGGTACAAACATATCAATAGTAGTTTTGAAACGAAATGTCTAATAAATGCATACCATGCAATAAAAAAGTAATTCAAAATGATTAGCTAAGAATATTTTAATAAGAAAAAAGAAAAAGAAAACGTGCTGTCCAGAATGTAAAGGCAAGTAACTTAATTTGAATAATACCAAGATTTTGTATTTTACTTAAAAGAATAAAGCATTAAACTTGAACCGAATATTAGTTTGAGACAGCGTGGGGGGAGAAGGCCAAGAATAGAGCTCTAACTAAGTTGTGCGGTTTGGAATGATTCCAAACTATTTTTTGCTATTTCTCTCGGAGAGTAGGAAATTTCTACACGAATCGAAAAATATTAAACTTGCACCATGAAACTATTTATTTAGGTCAAAGAATTTCACTGCCAAAGAAATGTTTAGTAACTAAGATACGAAAAGAGTCACTTAAAACGACTTTTAGTCCTAAGATAACCATACTTAAATCAGTGTTGTTCTTTAATTAAACATATGACTCACTCACTAAATATTAAATACACGCATATTTTTATATTTCCTATATTTATGTCAAACAAATTGGAGTCGTCTACACTGATAGAATTTTCATTCCAAAATTAGGGTAAAATAAATGGGTTTATTCATCCAATTAATCGTAAAGTTTACGATAAAGAGCATTTTTTACCTTTACGGTTTTAAAACCGTTTACAACTAGTATGGTTAAAAACCATGAATGCAAAACTATGCTATAAATCATTTATGCGTGAATGTAAGAATCGTATTCTAATAGTCCAAGGTTATAAATTGGAGAGTGCAGGACACTGGATGCTCTTCATGTGTTGAAGGGAATGAAAGAAATATTGTGATTTCATCGTTACGTCGGTCACAAGATTGACCGATTAACCCTCTCGGCTATAGCGTGTACCCAGCTGCAAGGAGCTAAGTAGATTCATTAGGTGGATCTAGTTGGTGCGTTAAATTCTGGTTATTTAACCATATTAGGTGGATCCAGTTGGTGCGTTAAATTCTGGTTATTTAACCGTATTAGGTGGATCTAGTTGGTGCGTTGAATTCTGGTTATTTAACCGTATTAGGTGGATCCAGTTGGCGCGTTAAATTCTGGTTATTTAACCGTATTAGGTGGATTCAGTTAATAAACAGTTTTTCTCATAGTTAACAGTTTGAATACCCTCTTATTTAGAACTATTTGACAGTTTTGTTTGAATACGGTAAAATAACAATTAATTAAATTGTTATTAACCATTTTTTTCTGAGAAATTTCTAGCAATGTAGGAAAAATTACTTATAAACTGAGTGCATCTCCTGTTCGCTGGGCTCGCAAACCTACACCACTTCTTTTTCATTTCCCTATGGCCGAATAATTCTGAAATGTTACTGTAACATCCTGACTTGGTAAAAGCCGATCGTTTATTCGACGAACAATTAGTTAACTGATGTTAAAAGTGTCTTCGAAATACAAAAATTATTCTTTTAATCTTTTTAAACTATTTGAATTTTTAAAATGCTACTTGCTACAATTTATAACGTAGTTAATTATCTTGCATTGCATTCAAAGTTTCAGAGCGGATATCTTAAGAATATACACTTTTTCAAAATTTGGGAAAAATTTTTACTAAATTAATTTAATAATTGGTAAAGTGAAAAACCCGTTTTTCTTTCAGTCGTCACTTAAATCAGTGAAGTCAATACTGTGCACAATGAATACTGTGAAGTCCAAACTGTATTGAATTATTGAATTATAAGCATTTACCATTGTATTGAAATCAACCGTTGCCCAGTTTAAATGTGCAGGGTGTTCCTTAAAGGCCACCCCGAAATGTGTATTTTTAGAATCCTTAGCAAAAATAAAAATTACGCATAGTGAGGTTTGCAAATTAATAGTTTAAACGAGGAAAATACAAAAAACCTTTCGAAATCTGACAAATTACAGTACAGGAAGGTGGGAGTAATAAACACGTAGGCAGGTTTGATTGTGGGAGGAAACGGAGAAAAATTGAAACACGACTATAAGAAATATCTTCAAGCTTCAGCCTTTTATAAAATCTGTTTTAATGTTTATTACACTCGCCTTTCGAAACTATAATTGGTTATTTTTCGACAGCGTTTCCGTTTTTATTCCTCCGTTATATACTAATATGAGACCCCTAAGGTGCGTACTTTTTTTTGCTTTCATTTTTGATAGAGATTTGAAGGAGAAAAGAGATTTTTACGGAATACCCTGAATAACTGTGTAAGGCAAACCTATTGCATTTTTGGACATTTTACTGAGTGAAAACTTTAATAAGCCAAGTATTTTTTCCTCACTATTTTTAATCCTTCTCTTAATTTTCATGCGATGTAAAATTATTATGAAAACACGATTTTAGAATCCAAATACGATTTTTTTGAAGTTAATTTTTAATGACTATTTCCCCCCCCCAACCCTCTGATCAGGAGTCTCCGCAAAATGGAGTGATGTAGCTGCCCTAATAGGGTCATTACTTTTCCTTTCATTCAAGATCATTTTTCTGGATCCTTGTAATAAAGTTACTCCAAAAACAATTAGAATTAAAATTCGGAAAATTCAGTTCTTTCAGAAAAATCTATTCAACCGTAATATCTTGGACCCTAGTGTGGTACTAATTTGCTGCAAACTAATCCCTTTGAAGAAGATGGGACACCGGTGTCCCTTTCCTTTATTTTTTTCTGGCGCTTTATTTGCGAGCAAAAATATCTTTCCGCATTTTTTAATTACAAAAAACATCATAATATTTTACTAAAGTGTTTTAGATAATCTGATATTTGCACTAAAATTTAAAAAAAAAAAAGTAGTTTAAAATTTTTTTCTTTTCTTTCACATTAAAAAATGTATCAATAATTGATTTTCCAAATTAAAGAAATTTCAATGATGAATAATTGTTTCTCTTATATCTAAATAACTGCAAATTTGAAAAATTATTATTTGGAAGTGAACTGTGTTTGGGGGATTTTATTTTCAACGCCGAAAAGACTTTGGTGTTTCATGCTGTAATTCATAACCATAAATTATTAAAATGCTAACTATCGTATTTTTCACCTATTTTGACCTAAATTTATACAAAATAGTGAAAAAAGTATGATAAATAATTCTGCGTCAAAGAGTTAATATGTATTAACTAGAAGCATGTTTCTGTTCAAGCAAAATACAACCATAGTATCATGTCATCAGGTTTAAGAAGCAATATAATATGGTTCAATTTAATACTATATTATGTTTCTGAGAAATTTTAACGATATTATGGTTTAACGGGGAGCCCAATAATAGTGTAGAAGCCGCATCATTTTTATTGAAAGAAAAAAAAATTGGGATTGTAGATGAATTTTTAAATATTTTATTATTATCTGACGTTAAATGTATACGTGTAATAAAACTAATACTATAATAAAACTAATACTATAATAAAATATAATAATATTATTATAATAAAACTACAGATTTATTAAAGTACCTACATGGCTGCAAAAAATTGCAATTGTTCCAGCATTTAGTTTTTTTTTTTTTTTTACATTAAAAAATTCGAAAAACTGTGCAAGATAAATGATTTAACTACTTCAAAACCAATTAGAAATTCAAACAAAATGAAACGAGTTACTTAATTTCAAACTTATACTGTAAAAAATTCTGGATGAAATTACGGTAAAAAGTAGCGGCACTCGGTATGCAATTTTATCTATTTTTACTGGATCCATCTTACAGTAAAAATGTAAAATTAGTTTCTACTATAGCGTGTTACGGAACGAAAAATCTAATATATCGTACTTTTTACAGTAATATTTACGGAACGATCAGTGAATCACTCTAATGAAATAAATATTACTGTAAAATTTACGGCAATATATTCTAGAGTAAAAATGGATTTTACTGTAAAATAGATTTTACGGATGATGCTCCCAAAGTGCCGGTGCTTTATACAGTAATTTAATTTACAACGTTTTTACGTATTAGGACTCAATAATTTAATATGACATAATTAATAAATGCAAACGATATTTTAAATTGTGAAATCAGACAGAAAAAACGCCCCTTTTTCCTAAGGATTTGTATTCCAAGCCCTAAAAATATGGAAGGTAAGGAGCAGTATTTTTTAGAATGTGAGAACGCGTGGCAGCAAAACGATCAAAATTCTCCTGATGGCAGTTTTCGCTAAACTAAATTACGCAGTAAAAAATGATCTTTAAATTTGAAGTGAAATAACTCAACAATAACATTTTCTATTGTTCTATAAGCATGTTTTTCGAATGTTCTATAAATGTTTCTATAGGAATGTCTAAAATTCCATATTGTTTCATGCAATAGTTTTTGAGTTATAAAAGTAAGAAGCACACTTGGCGAAAACTTTCTGAAGGAGCACTGACGATGGCAGAAATTTTTTCTTCGATATTTTAATTTATAGCCAGCCGACCGGTTTGTGTAAGGGTCAGGGAGCTGGCCTTGCACCAGAAAGGTTGTGGGTTCTAATCCCGGGCAAGGCATGGATGTTCTTTTATTCTCTGTGCTGTTGTTGACGTATGCCTGTTTAGGCAGAGGGGGTGCGATTGTTCTTATTCTCTGTGCTATCTGTCCTTACTGTGGGGGGCAACGTTGGCTCACCTTACAGGGTTCCCCTGAAAGAGTGGCCAACAAATCTGCTGTTCAGATGCCTGCATGACGAAAAGGTCATTCCTCAGGTGGGCATTGGGAAAAAATTTATGATCTGCGTTAAATATCCGAGCCAATTCTGAGTTTACGACTATCAATGTTCAACCTAGTCATTTTGAACCCTACCTAGGAGACAAGGGAGCACCTGGATCAAGCACTGGGACAAACTAGCCTTCGTAGAAGACTTTTAGGTGGAATTACCCTACATTTGCGTTACACGGAGAGAAAAACCACCACTGGGATTCGAATCTGGGTTATCTCACTGTGAGGCGAACGCTCTATCTCCTATGCTACCACAATTTTTCCAATAAAAAGAGACACTTAAAAATCAAATATAGATTAAATTACGTAGGATAAGCAATTCATCAATAGCGATTGCCATTAAATGTTCTTTATGGATAGCCAGTTACTATAGCAACCGTTTCTGAAGAAAATTATTTATATAGCGAGTAAATAAAGGAAAAAGAACGAGCAACCTCTTAGTCAGTGAATCAGGAAGCTGCGTCTAAATAAATCCATAAATATGTGAATCAGTTAAAAAAAAAAGCCATTTATTTGGGGTAGGGAATTTAACGTCCTAAGTTAATTTTATTTTATAACTTTAATAACTGACCAGAAATGATTATTTAATTCAAAATAGTTAGAGTTGTTTTCTACAAATGTAGCCAAAGCAGCGCGTTAAAAATATATTTTGTACCGTGAGCTTTTTGTTTCTCGTTTTGTATCCTGGAGTCAATCAAAATAAAAACTCTCTTATAAGAAATACAAGGTCAAGAGAAAAGTGGCGCCAGTACTATTATACTGAAAGTAATGAGATAAAAAGCACTTACTTTATTACATTTTGGGAGTACGCACTCATTAGGAGAATTAAATCAGAAGTTACGCCGGCGTCTCACCACCTCAAGGTTGAATAGTCCCAAAAATAAAACTTGTCTTCGGTTTGTCTCCAAATTACCTGTATTGTTCGCATTAAGTGTTAAATTAGTTAATAGTGTGATGTGTTATGGGGTTGTTATTCGACCTAACTCATTTATTTTTACGCACCATTTGTAACTAATGTAATTAATTGTATGGATTTTTGCACACATACGACTTTTTAATAAAAATGGTAAGCGTTTTCTTCTTTTTTGTGTGGAGGGGTGGGGGATCAGTTAACTAATCTCTTATTTCTGAATTTTGGATTACTCAGTTTTGAGTAAAGTTAAAAGTTTGTGTACTTAAGAATTTCCATACATTATTAAAAAAAAGTATTTGTAAATAATAACAAATAATATTAAATAAATAAGCCCAAGAAATTCAAAATATCAGGTTATATATTACGGTGCAATATTATCTGACTAAAAAAAAAATTCATTTGTCTCAAAAATATAAAACGGGGAAATAACAGTCGATATGGTCAACTGCTCAAAAACAGGCCCCCATTTTTTTATATATTACTCGTTTACTCAAATACTCGTTTACGTATATATATATATATATATATATAAACAAAAAAACACGAAGAATATTAAGAAAAAGGCCATCCTTGGTAACAAACAAATCAAACGCAGTTCAGTAATGCAGCGAGAACGCACTTAAATACAAAATTCCCCTAGTTACGCTTTTAGTTCAATTTACGCTTTTGTTTTCATTTTTTGCAATCTGGCAATCTTGTTACGAAAATATTTTAAATCATTCTTGAAAAATTTCCCGTTCATGTAAGTTCATTTGAATTCGCTGCTCGCTTTATAGTTTTCATTTCATGTTTTATTCTGTTTTTTCTTTATATTTTATTTTCTGTTTTTACATGATATTTTTACTTATTGTGTTCTATTTTATTTGTTGCAATTCCTTTGTAAAATTTTTTGAGTGCTTCTCACACTATTGTATTGATATATTTTGCTTTGGCTATATTGATGCAATATTAGAAAGCATCCTTTTTTGCGGATATAATCGTGTGAGCTGATAAAAAGATTATATCTTTTATTTTCCGGATTTTTTATTCATTTTTTTCTGATTTTTTTTCCCAGTTTCTTGTTATTTTAATTATTATTTTTATTTTCCCCCTTTTCTCATTGTTATGTAATTTTTTCCATGCTTTCTCTACATTTTGAACTTATTTTATGAGTTCTATTTACTTGCAGCTCATGCGCAGTAAATAAAACTTATATCTAAAAGTATTGCATATAAACTTGTGCAAAACATGTAATATATATATATATATATATATATATATTACCT
>NC_092213.1:5442905-5598373 GCF_043381705.1 Parasteatoda tepidariorum
GCCTATATATATAATATACACTGATGGAAAAAAATCCCAATGCTAAAGAAGGAGTTCTGCTAAACAAACTAAATTTGGTAGATTTTTTTATACAACTAAAAGATGATGTCTACTCAAATTTTGCGCTTAGCGCATAAGTTTGACGTTAACATGTGAACATGTTAACGCCACTGAACATGTTAACCCACCACTGTGAACATGTTAATCGGGGTTGCTTTAAATATGGGCTATTATGTTTGCTAAAGAAAGTCGGTTCTGTCTTGATGCCAGTGATAGCCGTATAATGGTTAGAAGGTGGCCAGGTGAGCGCCTGCTACCGACTTGTCTCCGGCCTAGACACACTGGACTTACACCTAGAGTTATGGTCTGGGGAGCAATTTCCTACTACAGCAGGTGCACTCTCGTGGTTATTCTACGCTTCTTGACTGCAAATTTGCACGTCAACCCGGTGATTCAACCTGTTCTGTTGCCATTCATGAGCAGCTTTCAAGGGGGATATTGTCCAACAGCATAACGCTCACCCTCATACTGCTGCTGTAACCCAACATGCTGTACAGAATGCCTTGGTAGATCACCAGATCTTTCACCCATCGAGTAGGTATGGGACATCGTTGGAAGACAACTTCAGCGTCATTGACAACCCGCATTATCTCGGAATTAACTAACCAAGTGCAGCAGGCATGGAACTCCACCTCTCAAAATGACATACGTTATCTGCATGACACAATGCGTTCTTGTATTCGAAATTCTGGCGTTTACACCGGTTGTTAATGTACCAGTATTTCACATTTGAAATGATTTTTCTCTTAATTGCATTAACCTGTGATCTTGAAACCTTTATCTATTAAATATGTTACTCAGACAAACGCATTGCCAGAATTTCATTACTCTACATGCATTTTTTCCCTATCAGAATATTGTATTGAATTATTTTTGAATAAACGACTTTCATTATCACGTTAAAAAATTTTTTCTTTTAGCTAAACTATTGGAACCATATTTAACAGAATACGGTTATCCCCCATATTTTGAGGGTAAGAACTCCGAATATATCGAAAAAAGGTATATGTTTATTTTGAGAGGGAACATTTTTGTAAACGATTTTGTATTGTGTATTATCGTTCGCATTAAGTAATAAGGATGTTTAAGGCTTACCCTTCAAACACCATTAATCAATTAATAATAAGATTTAGACTTAAGGCTAGTGTAAATCTTAAATATCCAATCAGTAGATCGAAAGTTATTTATGTGTTCAGTTTTTTTTTAAAATTGTATGTTAGTGGTAAAGTGTAAAATGATGTCATTCAATTAAATTGTATTGAATTGTTCAGAACACTTGCTGTTATTGGGCCAAGCATGAAATATGAGAATCTAATATTCATTGTATGGAATGCTTATTGGCAATGTGAGAAATATTAATCATTTCATATTTTTCCAGTCTATTTTTGGCAGTCTATGAAAAGCCGGATTTCATACACAGGCAGTACATATGTATATACCAGAGTTGGCCAAAAATGCAATCGATTACATTTTTCGATTACAGTAATCAATTACTTGTAAACATGATTACAAGGTAGCATAATTTTGATTACAACTGTAATCGGAATTACAACAAGCAATTACAGTAATCAATTATGTGTAATCGTGATTACAACTTTGATTACAGCTGTAATCATGATTACATAGTCGATTACAGTAATCAATTAATTGTAATCGTGATTACAATAATTGATCACAGTAATCAATTACTTGTAATCTTGATTACAATTCGCCAAAATTTTGATTACAACTGTAATCCTGATTTCAAGTAATTGCGATTACAAGTTATCACAACAAAAACGATTACGAGTAACTGCGCTTTTCAGTTATTGAATAAGTATACTATAGGAGCAATTCATTAAAAGATTTTACCTCCACAACCAATAATTTTTAATATTTAGCGCCTGTGTATTTAACTAAGAACCACCGCTTTCATAGTTTGAGTGTCAAAAATCCAATTAAGTAGAACAAAAATTATGTTTATTAAGAGAAAGTATATTTTTGTGGACGATTTTTGAGAAATTTTTGTTTATAATATTACTCTCTGTTGATGAATCGAAACTGATTTCTTTATCACTAATCATTATCTCTCTGATCAGCATGGTTTAATCACCAGATGAGGAGAGATTTCCTTTAACGCCGAGAAGAATTTTTTGTTAATCCGTTAATGCGAAAAAAAGCATACAATGTACATTTATACAAAGTAAGAATCCAAATATTTAACTAAAAATAGTTTGGACTATTTTAATCTCATTTTCTGTCAAAATTTCGCAAAGTTATTGAAAAATCTAGACCCAATAAATAGCATCAATGTCAGATGAGATATGCTTAAAAATTCTAGAACTGAATGATTTGCGATGGCCTGATCCCTTGTTTAATTGTATTATTTTAACATGTTTTTAACTATACTATAAAAGTGATGGCTGAAAAATAAGCGAAATATAGCACGATACTTACATTTCTAAAGTGCCTATTTTCAATTATAGCCCTTTGAAGATTTATAAATAAACTTGACTTTTGAATCACGTCCACATCATCCAAACGATCGTATTCTCAATATTCCACTTCAAAATTATTATGAATCTTAAACGTAATAGTTAATAGATATGAATAGAAATGAAGATCATAACTGTTAAATTTAACTTATGAAGCAATTATCTTCCAAAATAATTGATTTTGATAGTTATTTTTTCTGCCATCTCGTTTAGTTCTATTTCAAATTTTATTAAAATATATTCCATGAATTCAATTAAATATCGTTTGCTTGACATTTTTATTTAATTCATTTTTATCATATATCAAAGAGCAGACATCTCTGTTGTTCGTGCTCTTTAATATTACTAATACCTTTTAAAGCACGTCAATCTTCTGTAATCGATAAATCGATTTTCTTTTACCTTTAATAATAAACATTTTTTTTGCCTTTTCCAACAAACCAATTATTTTTCCATGATTTATCACATTAGCGATCCATTTTCATAATTTGAAAATGAAGTGAAATCTGAAAATAACGTTTTGATAATACTCGAACTTAAATAAATTAACGAATTAATTCGTTTTTCATTTTCAATGGCACGAATGAGCGGTTAATAAAACTAGTTTTTCTGATAACAGCAAAACTTGTACTCATTTTGATACTATCAGCTACAAGTTGTAATGTATTTATAATTTCCATTTACAATAAAGAAGTTCAATAATCGAACTTCATTTTCTTTTACTTAATGTTCGAGTTTGTACATCGGCACATGAGGAATAATTAAGGAAAAATTAACTTAAATAGCCCCTTGTTTTATTTACAGTTAATAATTTTAAACCACGCATTTAAAGTTTTTGTAATTTAAAATAAAACAATTTAAAATAAAATAAAAAATTAAAAAAACGTGAAATAATGTTAATAATTTGATACTTGCAAGTGACAGTGTGAGGATGTCTCAATCCTGATTGATTGTTGAAACGTGGCATTTGTTGACGTTAGCAACTATTCTTTCTATTCTATTTCGAGTAAGCCAAGCCCGTCAAGCATCAATTCTCGTATGTGACACATTCTAAATTCTTTCACAAAGATTCTTTCTCAAAGATTTTTATTCTTTCACTATATATTTTCTCAGAGACTTAACACAAAGACAGGCACGAAGCCATGTTGAACATAAACAAACGAATTATGCGTCAAAGTTTGTTTCTAGGCGCGAAAAACAAAAATATATCAGGATTACGATAAAATACATAAACAAATTATAAATCTAAGTTAAGTAAAAGAAATAGACTAGAAAGAATTATATTTCAACTAATTCGATGTGCGTACGACTCTGCATTTGATTAACTTATAGTTAATTATCGTTAATTAACATTCTATCTTATGTCGAGAAACTTAGCTCCACTTTAATACGCCATTTTTGTGATAATGATCAGTTGGCGCTGACGTCATAGGTCACATGTATGGGTATGAGAGGTCTTCTTTTTGAAGTGCAAGTACCTAATTGAGAAACGTTAGCTGCTTGGGATAGATAATTATAAGTAATTCAAAACGTTGTACTATCAAATTTGGCGTGTGCTATCCCCAAGCAATATTCCATTAAATAAAATTTGTTTCAATGCGTCATTCCACATTAAAGTTTTAAAAAATATTTTACGCTAAAAAAAAGGCGTAATGTCTCAATCTGACCCTCTCAGAGCAGCAGAATGACGCTTAAATTTTCTTGACAGAAGGGGGCTGAAGTCATCCGAAATGAAGATCGGGGGGACGCATTATTATAGTTGAAATAGTTTTGTTATACACTTAAAATACACTAAATATTAAAAAAAGAAGAAGCATATGAGTGAAAGGGGAAGTAAAAGTAGAAAGAAAAATTAGAAAAGGGAAGAATATGTAGAAAGAGAAATTAGAAAAGGGGAAAAAAATAGAAAGAAAAAATAGTACAAATAAGTTGAAGAAAAATTAGAAAGGAGAAGAAAAATTAGAAAGGGGATGAAAAGGTTGAAGCAAAATTAGAAAGGGAAAGAAAAAGTAGAAGAAAAATTAGAAGGGGGAAGAAAAAGTATGAAGGTGAAAAAAAAAATTAGAAAAAAGAAGAAGGAAAAGTAGAAAGGGGAAGAAAAAGTAGAAGAAAAAAATAAAATGAGAAGAAGAAGTAGAAAGGGAAAGAAAAAAGTAGAAAGAGAAGAGAAAAACTTATCCAATCAAATATTTAAAGACACAAACAAAATTTCATTTCCATGTGGAATTGAGCCGCGATGGCTCAGTGGTTGAAGGCACTGAGCTCTGCCATTGTAAAGGACTAAAATGTAGTCCTAGGTGGAGGTTCAAACCCCACCCAACATCAGATCAATGAGTTTCGAACTTGTCTGGAAAATAAAGACTGCCTGTGCGCAATTCTGACCATATTGCATCATTTTTGCTATTGGTCACGAAATTACCATTATTTTCGTGACCAATCAAGACTTTACCATTATGACCACTCTGGCCGACTATGAGTAGTCTACTTTGCCTATAATGGAAATAGACTGCTTAGGGTGTGAAAAAATTAGTAGCAATAGTTTGTAGAGATTGTCTGGAATTAGTAGTAGAAATTGTTTTTAACGTTTGCACAAAAATAGTAGTAACAGTTTGTAAGGCTGTGTAAAATCAGTAGCAATTGTTTGCAAGGTTATATAAAGTTAGAAGACGCAATTTTTAATATTGTGCAAAATTAAAAACAATAGTTCATGGGAGCAAACAATAGGAAACAGTGTCAAATAGCGTCGACAATTTTTCAAGGTAGTGGAAAATTAATTGTAATAGTTTCTAAGGTTGTGCATAGTTAGTGGCTACAGTTTTTAAGGTTGTAAAAGAATAGTACGAATAATTTGAGAGGCTGTGCTAAATAAGTAACAGTATTTTTACAGGTTGTTCAAAATTAGTAGAAGCAATTTGTAAAATTGAGAAAAATTAAGAGCAATTGTTTGTAGGAGCAGTGTCAAATTAGTAGTAATAGTTGTGCAAATATAGTGGCAGCAGTTTCTAAGGTTGTAAGATAACAATAGAAAAATTTTAGTAATAGTTTGAAAGATTATGCAACATCAGTAGCAATAGTTTGTAAGATTGTGCCAAATTCCGAAGACATTTTTAAAATTGAGAAAGATTAAATACATGGTTTGTAGGAGTCGTTTCAAATTGGTAGCAACACTTTTTAAGTTTGTGTAAAATTGGTAGTAATGATTAGTAAGGTTGTGCAAAATGAGTGGCAACAGTCTCGAAGGTTGTACAAAATTAGTAATAACAAATTGTAAGATTGTGCGAAATTAAAAATTTGTTTTAAATATATTTCTTATGGAAAATGAGAATGAGAAGCTTTTCTATGCTTTGACGATAGTGAACATCAAAACAATAACATTTCTATATTTATCATTTTCTTTAAATGATGATAATGATTGTAAAAAAGAAAACAGAAATAAAATGAAACGCATAACAGAATTTTTTCTTCTTCTTTGTATCTATCTTTCAAATTAAAACAATGGTTTCTTGTTTATAAGCATAAATATGCTATAAGCAAACAGCTGAAAAATCTACTTCAATGAAGCCTTAACTAAGAAAAGCTGATCGATTTTATTGGATTAACTTCAACTTTAAGAAGAAGAAAAAATCTTATCGTAGTTAAAACAAAGAACAACTCAATTCTTTCTGTTACCTAACTCAATTTAAAATAGTTAAACTTCAAATTTAAAATGAGAAATAGGACTAGAAAAGAAAATTATTTTTTTAAAATTTACAATCTATTGGTGTTGAATAAACTGAGTCGCTATAAAATTCGATATTTTAATAAGTATTAAAGCAGCAAGATTTTAAACATTACAATTTTCCTACCATGTCTTACGATTAATATCGAACATATAATAATTGCCAACAACGTTAAATACCGAATATGAATTCATATCGAACTATAGTAAGGAACGATACTGTGTGAATTATCAATAACGATAACTATCAAATACGATAATATTACGATTATTATCGTCAACAATAAATATCTAATACGATAATATGGTAAGTATCTATTCTCTATCGCTTGTATATATTGCTGTTTAAAAAGCTGAGCCATATATTATTAAATATGTTTTACGATAAATGACGAACAAATAATAATTACCGACAACGATAAATACCGAATACGATACATCGTATTTTGTATTATCTGTAATGATAATAAGTGACGATTCGATGAGTTATATCGATAATGATAACTATCGAATTCTGTAATAGTGCAATGAGCATCGACAACAATATCAAAAAAAGAAGTATCGCAAGTATCGTAATACAATATAATAGTAAATGATAATAAATTTAGTTTAGGATACAAAAATAATGTAAACTAGTAAAGTTGAAAAATTTTGATAATTCGAAACATTATAACATGATATTAACCCTTTAACAGTGGCAAATATTTCAGAAAAATGAACCAAAAATGGAAAAAAAAATTTACTGTTTAATTTTGTCCTTTATAAAAGTTAGAAAATGGTATTTTTATTACAAAAATAAAATGTTAAATGCAATGACTACTGTATTTATAATTTTTACATACGCATAAAAAAGTAATGGATTACACACACATCTTATTCATTTAAAGCAAATTCAACAAAATTTTGATGGTAAATCTAATATAACTAGCATAATATAATATAAAAACACAGAAATATGATTCTCAGTTCATAAATTTTAAAAATCTTTTACAGCATGGCATATCCCAAAACCACTAATGGACTACTAATGCCATCTATTAGGAAAATAGTGAATTAAGTATCCTAAAGTAGAAACGATATCAGCTTGGGTTTCACAAAATAGAAACGTTAGTTTTTCTTCTGCTGCACGTAGTAGTTGTCCGAACTAGATGCGGGCGACACTGGCAAGGGGTGAATTTCCTTAATGGCAATAATATTTTAAGCCGTTTGATTTTTTACATTATAGTTTTTTAAGTGGTTGATAATTGGGTCTATCAAATGATGTGTTTATTGTTTGATTACAGTAACTTTATTTTTCAGATAATCAAAAATAAATAAAAGACATTATGTTTATTTAAGTGTACAGGTAAAGCTGTTGTTCAAGTAAAGATCTACTTTTCACTTTAATGAATACTTAATAGGTAATTTGCAGATTATCTAGGTAGTTTGCAGACTACTTAGGTAATGCAAAAAAGGAAACAAATCTTTGGAAATGGATTATCCTAGTTAATCTGGACATTAACTAGATGATCAATAGAATAACTGATCAGGACATATAACATATGATACCTGTGCATATTTGTGTTCTTGCATAATATTGATTTTGACTTTTAAATTGTGTTTTGATTTATTTTTCGATATGCTATTAATTAGATTAAGAACTTTTAGAATTTTTTTTTTGTGAATTTGGTTGATATACATTTAGCAACCCACCTCAAATATTCTATTTTATTATAGTGTTAAGAATTTGAAGGAATCAAGTACATGTTATTAAAATTATACATGATTGTTTTATTTGTATAGTGGTCCAACTCCACCTTTGATCATTTTTAAATACAAAGCTTTAGCGTCTAACGAACGTTAGACTTTAAAAATAGGTGTAAATGACTTTGTTTATGCCTTGGTTAATTTGTGGTNAAAGTAAATTGTAAATAAAGCTTTTTTTTATTTACCTTTTTCTTTATTTATTTCATATTTATGCTTCAAACAATACCAAAAATTAAGCGCCAAGAGTAAAAACTGAATGATATGTTTCCTTTTTAAGAAAACTTTTTGTTTTATTTTAAGCCACTTTTCTATCAATGAAATGATTTCTTTATTATTGCAGCTCTAAGTAAAGATAGATTTTTATAACTGGCGCGATATCGATACCAGGATATAGAAAATTAGTCAAATGGAACGTATAATGATGAATTGAATCGATTAGCTTAAAATTGAAAAATAATTATTATTTTTTTTTTAGATTTTACTTTTTTATTCTAATTTTCGGGAAGACTGCGAATTCCGTGAATTTTCCCCCATATAATACAGCTGATTTTAAAAGGAATCTGTATTGTTTTTAACATTTTTGAATGTCAGAAAAATCAAGAACGAAAAAAAAAATTATACCTTTCAAATTGAAACATAAATTTCATTTTAGAGAAATAAATATAGCTTAAACAAACAATTATTAAAAAGCGTTATATTAAGAAGCCTAAATGCAACAAAAGCGATCGATTATTTGGATTACCATCGAACTACAAGCGTAAAGAAATCTAATCAAAAGTTCAAACAACAACTCTATTCTTCCTCCTACACAACACAATTTAATCCAATACTCACTACGTACGGAAATGTAAACAAACCCGCCTTCCGACAACAATCAAGGAAAATTCGAAATAAGCGCCCACAACCATTTTTTTCTTCTTTCCTTGCAGACATTTAGATAGCTCGAATGGCATCAAGGCCGCTCAGTGGAATTGTATGCAACTGTGTCTCTATATCGTACACACAACGTGTGTTTATCGTGGCGTAACGTCCTTGGTCGCTGTGAACCGTGAGATGAATGAGAATTTTAACTTTTACCATTTTAAGTAGATAAAAAAAAAGAACATTGCCTCGGGAAATGTGATGGACACTTTCATACGCTTCCTCATTAAACATTGAAAACGATCATTCCTTTCTTTCTTTTCCGTTTTTTTTTTTCCTTCTCTATTTTATTATTATTTTCAGCGGTGCTTCACTTACATAAAAAAATCATAGAAGACACGTGTAGAAAATATCGATTTTATCGGACTTTACGTAAGGGTTTCATATGACTGGAGAGGACTGTTCTTTTTTGGGATTATTATGTGGAATTTTCTGGACTCGTGTGATTAAAGAATCGTTTGAAAATACAGCTGTTTCTCCTCGTGACCTTACTCACCATTCAAGTGAGTAAGAAGGCGGGAAAATTTCAATATGCTGTAAATCATTGTTACATAATTTTTCACTATTAATTTAAAAATTGTTATTTATTTTACTTGGATGTAGCTTACAAAACATGTAAGATACAAGGTCAATTGTCATTGAGAATCGGAAAATATTGTACGAGATATTTAAGAATATAAATTTTTTCTCACTTTTATTCCAATATAATTCTGCAATATCATTTTCAGGAAAGTAATTTTAAAATTATACATTATATGCTTTAAAAAGAAAAGGTTTTTTTTTCGACATTCATTTTAGAGGAACTTCTCAACTTCATCCAATTTGGTTTTCACTAATTACACTAAAATAGTTTCTCCACAAAATACTAAATTTTTCTCATAATTCACTAATTTAGTTTCAACAAAAAAAAAGCAAATTTTCAAAAATATGAAGAAAAACAAACAAATGTGCAATATTAAATGACTCTCATAAATTTCCCTAACAAATACTTTCATTGCTTGGATTTTTGAGAAAAAATCCACATAAGTTCTGAAAGTTAATGAACGCTATTTTCCTTATATCATTATAATAAAGTAAAACCTGCAGTTCACACCTTTTTTTTTAAGTTGTAGAATCGTGGTTTGATGTTATAGCATAAAATGCTTGTTAAAAAAAAATCTAGAAAATGAAAGCCCAAACTTTAAAGTATCTTGTGCAAAGTAAGGATGCATACTCCCTCGTGCAGAAGACATAATTCCTTTAGCGAAAACTTCAGTGGACTGATCGCAAAGACACGGTTCCCAGTAGAACACCGAAGTCAAGCATCACTGGCTTCGAAATGTAAGCGGATGGATGACCACTTTGATCAGCCTGCGTAGAAACCGAGGGTGCGTGGTATCGGTCCCGGTTCTCGTTTAAACTACCGTAAAGTATAGACTTCGCGCGCAGGTCGTCAGGCTACCAAAGCAGGGGAGCCATCCCCTCTGCAGAGGATCGAAATTACGATGGTATGTCTTCGGATCATCCTTAGAGATGTTTCCTGGACCGTCGACAAGTAGTAGACCGTCGTTTCCTAGTGTGACATAAATAAAGCACCTACCTAGGCTTTTTCTTTAAAGAAAAAACTTTTTAAATATTTAAAAAAAAATTGATATAAAATTAGTTCTACGTACTTGCAGCTTATGCGCAGAAAATTAAACACACACATTACATAATCTTATTGTAGAGGGATTTTTTTTTAATTACCATTGTTGAACAGCCGACCCAATTTCAGGTTTACGACTACTAATGCTCAACTCCGTAGCCATGTCATTTTGAACCCAATCCAGAAGACAAGGAAACTGCCTGGATCAAGTATGGGGACAATTTTGTCTTCGGGGAGGACTTTTTGATGGAACTTACCCGCATTTGCGTCGCATGAAGAGGAAAGCCACGAGAACCTCCCGGAGTGTTTGACGGCAAAGGGACTCTAACCCATGATCCGTCTACCACTGAGGATATTTCACGTCAGCACTGTGGTGGGTGCGAGCCGTGTGCGAAATTCGTATACACCAACCATCGTTGGGTTTCGAACCCTGTTCACCTCATTGGAAAGCGAATTTCATGATCTCGAAAGTAAAGTTAAAATTAAATGACATTGCCAGCGTTTAAAAAAATTTCCTTCGTTTTTTATTACCATAACTCAAAAACAATGAAACGAAACAATTAGAAATTGCGCACGCTAAAAGCGAAACTTTTGAAAAACCTTTTGATAGGAAAATGTAATATATTGGCATTTATTCAATAGTATTATAACTATTCGCAGCCTTGCCATAATTCTTACAGTGTAACTCATAACTCACGTATGCCAAGTAAGAGTTTATGTGCGGAAACAAGCATTGTGTATCACTCTAAATACTTTTCGAGTCATTGAACATTTTCTGTGCTAACCCACACAAGCTAATTATTAGTAGTTTATTTTAACATTTTCCACTTAACAAGTTTTAAATTTGCACACGAAGAAGGAATATCAATTACCTCCAGTATCTTGATAATTTTTCCTCTTTATCGGTAATCCTATTAACTGTAAATCATACATTGGTGAAATGAGAGTGTGATGGAATTTGAAAATAAGCGCTTTATCAATTCTGAATCTTATGGAACGATGGCGAGCAGGGGGCGTCATCTCTAATATATTTAAAGTATAAAAGAAATTAAAATATAGAGGGAGTTTTGAACATAATGAGTACGAAAGTGATAGGAGAACGTGAATGAGTAGATGACTGGGCTGTGTTCTAATCAAAATATTTGCGCGGGGTATTCTTTCTTAAAGAGCTCTTTTTTAGGATACAATCTCATGTTGCAGTTAAGAGTGACAGACACCATTAGACAATGCCAACCTTCAACTATCAAAGAGTAACTCAATATTGACTCAAGTTAGCATGTTTTATATACGAATTGATGTTTAATAATTGTGGTGGTAGCTACGCCACACTATCGATGATTTACCTTTAGAGTTGGAAGTTCATTTAGAAAAAAAAAGTTACTTTAAAAAACCAATAATCTCAAATAAACAAACCTCTTCTCGTCTTATAAAGCTAATTTTTATGATATAAAATTAAATGCAAACTTAAACAAAAAACATAATTGTTTATTTATTCAAAATAGCTTCATCATTCATAATGGGTAAACTTGGTTCTTACACATGATTATATCAGTCGGGATCATTTTTATAGACGCGAAATTTTATTAATAGATACATCTTTTCATGACGCCAACAGAAGTGGCCTTTCCTCGCCCGGAAAACGACACTAAAATTAAAATCGTTTGCGAAAAATAATGTGCCTTCGATAACAATTGTGAAGTCAATGGAGGTAACATCTAAGAACAATCAACCTCTAAGAACGACCATTTTACTGTGGAACGGAAGGTGGCCGCTCCCGAGAGGTTACACTGTATATTCAAAAGATAATATAATGGAACGATAAAAATAGAAATTGCAGAATTTTTATCCCTTACAAATTTCTTCGCTGGTTAAAATTTTTGGCAAAGAAAATGCGTGCAAGGAAGATAATTAATAATAAATTGATGATACATAAATGAGCACTAATTTATGTTTTAGAAATTAAACTTGTTACAAAATTTTTTTCAACTACAATAAAACCTTCATTTCTTAGAATGGTTGAATTTAGTGTTTAGTAATAACTTAAAAAATCGTTAATTTTCAGCTTTCATCTGAAAAATTAACAAACGTGATTAATTCATAAACGTGGCTTTTCCATTCTAAAAAAAGTTCGATTCAAACTATATTTATATAAAACTAAGATTTTTTAGTATAGCAGATAACACTTAATAAAATTACTATTACACAATTATCTAGCATTTTTTAAAGAAACATTCGCCGTCAAGAAGGGTGTAAAAATTTGAAAGTTGAAAGAAAAAATTCATAAAAGATATATTAATTCTGATTCTAAACCATTTTGTACGAGTTTTTCTATTGATAGTCAATTATGTTCATTGCCCCCCCCCCCCAAAAAAAANCCCCAAAAAAACGGACCAACCTGAATAACTTTTGATCAAATGATTGGATCTTCACGTTCCCAAACTCATATTTTAAGGAGATGACTACATATACGTTAATTAATTGGTGCAGGAGATATTTTAAGGTATGAAATCAGACACGAAAACGTACTTTTTTCTGAAAAACAATAACTTTTTTTCCTTTTTTTCAATGGATTTGGATTTCTGACCCCCAAAATATATAGGGGATAGCCGTAATCTGGTAAATAGGGTCCCCATAGTTTGGTCAGGAGAGGGTTCCAAAGTTAGGACCCCTTAATGTTAATTTTACTTTTTGCGTATTTTGCCATACTTCGAAGACTTTTTAAGCGAATTGAAAAATGTTTGAACACTAAAATTTTTTTTATTAAATAATAGTCGAAAAACTAAATGTAACTAATTGTGAGGTATAAAATTTTTTCTTTACATCTTTTTAAAATGCATGAAATTTTACTTGATAAAATACAAAATTTGAGTGAAATCGGTTTTAAAGTTCTTGAGACATCGAATTTTAAATAGTAAATGACTTTTTAAAAATTTGATTTCTCTAGAACTATTCAACCGATTTTACTCAAATTTTGTATTTTATGAAGTAAAATTAGACGCTTTAAAATGATTTAGAAATTATATACATTGCAATTCAAAATTTTATCTACTATTATTTAATAAAATAATAAAAAATGATAAATATTTCCTTAACGTATCTTTGGATAAACGAATTCCATAACTGTGAGCAAACATTTTAAATTCGCTTTAAAAGTTTTCGATTAATGACGAAATACGCAAAAAGAAAATTAACATTAAGGAGGCCAAACTTTGGATCGCTCTCCTGACCATACTATGGGGACCCTATTTCCCAGATTGCGGCTACCCCCATATTTTAGGAGTAAGAAATCCAAATCCGTCGAAAACGGGTAAGTTTATACAGAGAATGTACGATTTTGTGTCTGATTTCGTAGCTTGAAATATCGTCTACAGCAATTAATTATCAAATTTGAGGGAGCCCCCTCGAACCATTAAGAATGAGTCCCAGAACGTGAAGATCTGGTCATTCAATCAAAAGTTATTCAGAGTGGGTGTTCTTTTTTGGCGCACTGCACATATTTGTTTAAACCAATTGGATGTTTTCTTCTATTACCTGCCACTTTATATTTAAAAAATCAATGTGCTCTGATTTCGGGTCTAAATATAAATTTTTGAATTATAAATATTAATATAGGCTCACCGGACAAAAAATTAGTTACCCTAGTGCGCAAACCCCGATGAATCGTTACGTTTCATTAGATGACGCAGTGGTCAAGTGACGTGCTCAACTGCGTGCTTACTGCTTCAACGTGATCAAAGGCAAGTAACTATCAGTGAGATATTTCTGTCTGAAGCGGAAATTGTTTGTAAATATGTGTAAGTGTAAGGATGTGATAAAGTGGCAAAACGGGGAAATTGTGCTTGGCCATGCCCATGGTCATACGGTGAATAAGGTTGCTGGATTTGTTGGTGTTTCAATGCGGACTGTTCAACGTGTCTACAAGCAGTGATGTAATACACGTGGTCACGAAGAAGACGTCATAATTGTGGTCGGAAAAAGATCCTGCATGAAAGGAACCGGAGACGTGTTTAACAACTTATCAATCAAAATCGCTTCCAAACCCGACAGGAATTGCTTCAGTTAGTAAATGAAGGTCCATCCCAATCTGTTAGTGAGAAAACATTGTGACGGGAGCTGCATGCATTGAACATTTGGAGTCTAACATCTCGCAAGAGGCCATTGCTCACACAGGCACAAAAGGCTGCGCGACTTCAGTGGGCTAGAAGTGACCGAAAGTGGAGAGTTGCTGACTGGCGGAATGTAATAAATATGGTATGAGGAATCACGTTTTGCCTTTATTCAAAAGACGCACGTTGTCGAGTGCAACGGAGAACAGATGAGGCATTTCATCCTGACTGTGTGCAAGATCAGTTTCAAGCCGAAGGTGAGTCTGTCATGTTTTGGGGGCGTTTTTCTTTTTATGGATTGGGCCCCCTCTCTAAGGGGGCCGCTGACATGAACCAACATGTTTATTTAAACATTCTCGNGTGCGAGAACATTGTGACGGGAGCTGCATGCATTGAACATTTGGAGTCTAACATCTCGCAAGAGGCCATTGCTCACACAGGCACAAAAGGCTGCGCGACTTCAGTGGGCTAGAAGTGACCGAAGGTGGAGAGTTGCTGACTGGCGGAATGTAATAAATATGGTATGAGGAATCACGTTTTTGCCTTTATTCAAAAGACGCACGTCGTCGAGTGCAACAGAGAATAGATGAGGCATTTCATCCTGACTGTGTGCAAGATCAGTTTCAAGCCGAAGGTGAGTCTGTCATGTTTTGGGGGAGTTTTTCTTATTATGAATTGTGCCCCTCACTAAGGGGGCCACTAACATGAACCAGCATGCTTATTTGAACATTCTGGATGATTAGATGTTGCCTTTCAGTCAACACTTTCATCAAGAGTGTGTTATCGATACCCCTATTTTTCAAGATGACAACAGCAATCAATGTTCATAGGACTGGAAGAATATGTGACTGATTTTATGAACACTCAGATACTCAATTACATCTCGACTGGCCTGCAAAGTCACCTGAGTTCAACCTCATTGAAAATTTGTGGGACATGTTGGAACAACGGGCAAAACGATGAAATCAGCATCCTCGCAATTTGGTGGATTTGTGCTATCAAATTCTCAGCGAGTAGCTTATCCTGGATTCGACGTACCTGCAAAATCTTGTGGACTCACTTCCTAACCGAATCTAAGCGGTTATCGAATCCAGAGGCAGTGTTACATGTTATTAAATGATGTTTTTCATGATTTCACTAAGACTGACTAATTTTTTGTCCGCTGTGCCTAGTATGGCAGACAGAACTGTCTTGTTTCTGAAAAATAAATCCCGATGATGAAACATTTAAACTACCATTTATTTTTTTGCCACAGAAAGAACGCCGTCATTCTAAAGAGGCGCTAGGCTCAAGTGGTTAAGTAATGATAATAATTCGAAATTAGTTAATAATAAATGTTACTAACTATGTATATATAATAATAAATGTATGTGCGAAACAAATCAAATCAGGTTAATAATGTAATCAAGTTTGATGAAGGTGGTTCTGCATTTTATATTGAAATATTGAATATGAATTTTTATACAAGATATCTTTGCTGCAATTAATATATCTTTACTGCTGTAAAATAATATTTTCTATAAATATATGGGTATCCTGAAATCATAAAATTTTTTGAGGGCGCTCTACTGATTTGTCTTCAAATCTCGGTTTTGAAATCTATCCATCTTACCGTTACAGCATGATCGGAACAAAAAAAAGATAGTACGCAATGACCTCATCAATGACTAGTTGCATGCAAGTATTGAAACAATTGACTTGATGAAAACACGACTATTAAGCTATTGTGTTAATCTAAAATTTTAAATATCTTATCGATTTATCATTCCGAAAACTACTTTAATCTTTCGTAAACTTTACGAGTTTGTATCTTCTATATCGCTTGTCTCACTCTAATCGCAGTTAACTGCTATCATTTTGAGAATCTATGATAATAATCTACTTCTATATCTGAATACTATGGAACGCAAAATTAAGTAATACAAGAATTTTTTTTTCTTTCGAGAGAAATGAATCATTTTTAAAGTCATGTAAAGATGGGTTTTTATATGAGGAAGAAAGAGACGATAAAATCTACCATTTGTTCCCTATACGGTTATTTTAACCTTTAAAGAGAGTATCACATTACTTTAAGTTTGTAACGAGACATTTGGGAAATTGGCTTAATGGTTCGTTATTTCGACTCTTTCCTGTGGAACTCTTAATCAGAAAATTTCGTAAAAAAAAGAAGAAAAACGTAAAATGTTCATAGCGATAAGCTCTTATTAACACTAAATTTTGATGAATTCATTCAGAACTTGCAATTACCGAGAACGAAATAGTGACGAATTTTTTTAATTCTTTAATTAGTTTAAATTAATAAAAATTTTACGTAAATGTTTAGTTTTGATATCAGTTTTTGCACGCGCGTTTCATAACATCTTATTGGATGCAAATGAATATGACATTTTGCACATTTTTAGGAAATGTAAGTAAAAAAAAAATAGTATTTTTGCTGCAATAAATATTTAAGAAACGAAAACGAGCAAAGATTTTTCCCTCCAGGCAAATGAAGAAATTGTTTCCCTTTAACTGATAGAAATCTGACTACTTTTCCAGCTGTGAAGAAAAAATAGTTAAGGAATGAAACAAAAATAATTTAAACAACTCTTTAGCAATGATTCATTTTTTTCATTCAGGTATTTGAAGTAATTAGTGTGGTGCTGGGATAGCTTGGTTGGCAGAGCGCTGGACTCACGTTCGTGATAACGGGAGTTCGATACCAGCCGTCTGAAGACTCCCCATGCAGTAAATGATGACTGGTGCGCGTTGAATCTGTCGGGCCACAAAGTCCTCCATATTACCATAACAAATTATAATTCTGGGGGTACTGAATTGGAAATGGATCATTCTCTGGTTCAGGTCACAATTACGATCTGCGGATGAATGAATGGATATATGAATGGGTCCATCCTATAAACGGATGTGACGTATGGGTGTGGCAGAAGTCGAATTCTTGGCCATAAATGGGGCCACTGGAAAACAAGAACAATCGCACCCATTACCATAACGGCGTACGACAACAAGTCATTATTGTAAACTGCAGTAACTGCAATGACTTCAGTCACGAAGTTTCATATTATGTTTTTCCAATTTATATGCGAACGTAAAATGAAATTATTGATGGTTCCAGGCAGGGCCCGACTTAGCCTAATTGGAGCCGGGGACAAAAACTTCTTTGGGGGCTCCCTTCTGCTTCACTACTTTAATAATGAAGAATTGAAGTTTATGGGGGTATTTAAATTTTTCACCTCATTATAGATAGATAACAAGAAAATTGACCAGAATCTAAAATAGTTATTAAGTCTCCCTTCCACCAATGGTCAGACGAAGTATCGTTCTGTCCAGTTTATTGATTTTCTGACAATTCTATATCCATCATGCCGAAAGCAGTTTTCTGATAGTTAACTTAGTCATCTAGCTGCGAAAAATTCATAGCCTTGCTGATATTAGGGCGGAATTAAGCTACATTTTCGCAATGACGATGGCTGAATTAAGCCAATCAGAAGCCCGGATTTTTCTAAACATATCTCATTGTGCGATATGTAAAAATACAGGCTTTTCATTGGTCAAATGTGTCCATCGCAGCTGAATTCCACCCTAGAAAGCCGTGGATTTACGAAATATAGAGTTTATGGTGTTCATACGATAGATTAATGAAGAAGATAACATAAAACTGGCTGATTTTACACTGTCCTGATATTTTGCTTAAAAAAAGTTCATTGACGAAAGAAACGTAAAATAAACTTGCTGGGGGTAACTGCCCGTATGCCCCTGACTTAGTCAAGCTCTGGTCCCAGGCTCTTTAAATTCTTGAAGAAAAAAAATATGAAAGGCAATAGTTTTTTTTTATCGCTAAGTAGAGAAAGGTACTGTTAATCCTGATCGGTAATATCTGTTCCGACCGATAAGTGAAATGAGAGAGTGATGCGATTTGAAGAGGCGAAATTGAACGAATTGCGAGTTCAACCTTTAATATATTTCGAATGAAGTATAAAAGCTTGGGTATTAATGCGAAATGAGGGAGCGAAGTAATCTGAAAAGAAATGCGCCAGTAGATGGGGGAGAGCCCTCAATAAAAATAAAAGTATGAAAATTGGAGTACTAAATAAGTCTGAGTCTAAATGAACGAGAGAAGGTAGGGGTGATTTCGGAGCTTGGTGAGCGATAACGAACCCCTGACCCATTTAAATTAAAATATAAAATAAAATTTAGGAGTTAAAACTGGAAATGAAGTTGAAATGAGCGATCGGAAATGAAGTGCGCTGATGTGTTGGATCTTAGTTTTGAGTTATCTAATTTTAAAAAAAGTCATGAGTAGTACTACAGCGTAAACAGCGGGGGGTCCCTATTCCTGACGTCATCACGGAAAGTCAAGGGGTGCTTATATCTGCCCAACCGGAAGCTATTTATTTCTATCCAACCGGAAGTTGTTTATTTCTGCCCACCTATAAACCGGAAGTTGCTTATTTCTGCCCGTATACTTATTTCTGCCCGCCTGTAGTTTCGATTTTAGTTTCGGTTGCTGTTTANAACCCCTGACGCATTTAAATTAAAATATAAAATAAAATTTAGGAGTTAAAACTGGAGGCATAAATGAAGTTGAAATGAGCGATCAGAAATGAAGTGTACTGATGTGTTGGATCTTAGTTTTGAGTTATCTAATTTCAAAAAAGTCATGTATTTAAAATTCTATTTTCCGAGAACTATTCGATCCATTTCGCATTTTATCCTTTTCTTCTTCTTTTTTTTTGTAATTTTTTTAATTTTGTATTTTTTTCCCCTTCCTTTTTTGCATCTCAAAGAACGGAATTTTTAAAATTCCGTTCGTTAAAATGATTTAAAATTTGCAACTATAATTAAATGAATTTTAAAAAAAAATTAAAAAATAAGACTTACATGGAATTATTCTTAAATAAACGAATTTTATAATTACGAGCCAACATTTTTTGATTCGCTTAAAAGTTTCCGCGTTACAGCGAAATACGTAAAATTAATATTATGTGGGTTCAAACTCTCAACATAAACAATTGAAACCATATTTTCAGACTACGCCCCCCCCATTCATTCAAGAAACCAAAATCAAGAATCCAAAACCGTTCAATAAAAGCCAAATATATGAATTGAGTATTGAGTAGATGCGGCGTACTCTCTGCTTTCGCTTATATCACTGCGTTTCAACAGGTAAGGCTTAATTTAGCCTAATAAGATTTATTTGAGTTCTGAGGCTCTTCTTCAAATTCAGCATGCTTTCACCACAAATTTATGAAGAGAAATGGCTTTTTTGTGTCTGATTTTGTGACTTAAAATATCGCTTACGCGAAATAATTTTCATATTTCAGGTTAGGCTCTCTAACCTTTAAGAACGATTCTTGCTACATGAAAATCCGATCAACAGAACAAAACTTATTCAGTGTGTTCAATTCTTTTTTTCGCATTGTACATAGAAGACATACATTCAATAAATCATTAGTTTTTAATGTAAACTTTCGGAAATTTAGGTCAAACCAAATATTTCTAAGTAAAAATGAATAAGAGTTTCAAACGAACAAGCTGAAATCATTCAGATAAAGCTATTTAAAATATAGTACTATACTTTAGCGCTTAAAAGAAAATTAAGTTTAATATTTTTAAAAATTTGAACGATTAATAGCATTTTTATTTCCCGAAAAACATTTTGGAATGAATATACACATGACATATTTAATAATTCAAGGAAAATAATTGAATTCAGGTGGTTTATTTTGTATGTACAGTTAAATAACGTCAGTTTATAACCGACGTCTCATGTTAAAAGTTAATGAACATGAACTACAGCGACAGAGAGAAAAGCGTTACGCGGTTCATGGGCCTATCTAATGGAAGACGTTTTTATAACCTCTGTTGTTTTTAAAATGAGTTAAATACCAATTATACTTACAAAATTAATTATTAATTAATAGTGAATTAATTAATGGGATATCTGCACGTGACTTAGTGTGGGCATCTCGATCCTGATTGGTTGTTGTAACTTGGCATTTGCTTACGTTAGCAACTGCTTATTCCATTCTATTTCGAGTAAACCAAGCTTGTCAAGTATCGATTCTCTTAAGTGACACATTCTGAATTATTTTACAAAGATTTCGATTCTTTCACTATATATTTACACAGAGACTTAACACAAAAACAGGTACGAAGCAATATGGAATATAAACAAACTAATTATGCATCAATGTTGCCAGATACACAAAACAAAAATATATCACTGTTACAATAAAAGGCATTAACAAATAATAAATCTTAAGTCAAGTAAAAGAAGTAGACTAGAAAGAATTATATTTCAGCTAATTCGATGTGCGATGCGGTTCTGTATTGAATTAACTTCACGTAAATTAACATTATGCCTTATGTAGATAAACTTAGCTCAACTTTAATACGTCATTTTGATGAAAAAGATTAGCTGGCAAGAACGTCATAAGTTACATGCGTGGGATTGGGAGGTCTTTTTCTTGAAGTGCAAGTAGCCAACTAAATAATGAACTTAAATTGCTTGTATGACGTAAAGTATGTGCTAAACAAACTATTAATTTAGTGTTATCCTAATTTAAAAGCGTCATTAAGGTATAGAATTAATTCTTAATTCTTCTTATTAGAATAGATAATAGTGTCACTTTAATCATTAGCGTACAATTTAAATAGAACGTGTAATGGATAACACAAATACTATAATATAACAATCATATCCTTTTCTTCGTAAGTTTCTTTAATTACAGAATATCCGTCATTAAAATAGAATGCTTTAAAAAAAAACTTTTTAGTGTTGCCAACGGAGGTTAGTTTTGGGGAATAAATTTTATTTGGAAATTTTTTTCGAAGCCAAACTAATTTACATTGCTAAATATAAATCACTGCTGCTAACGAAAATGCTAAGAACTAAGCGGCTCCTTCTTCCTCTAATAGACCCTGAAAATAACCCCAACCAGCCACGTGGCAAGTCAAAAAAAAAAAAAAAAAAAAAAAAAAAAAAAAAAAAAAAAAAANAAATGGTGACCTAAATTAAATAAACAACCGGTCACTTTAACCATCATTTTTCCCCCCTCCCCTTTTGAAAATTGATTAATGATAAAAGTTCATTGCAGGAAAGGCGGAAAGATTTCCTGGAAAATAGAATTTTCATTCAAATGTCCAATATCTACATTAAAAATTTCGATCGTTTAAAAGCCATCAATTTGTGGGGGGAAATATTTACGTGGAAGGAGAGTTCTTTAACAACTCACCTCTTTCAAAGTTAAAAAAATATATAAAATGTATTTTGCCTCCCCAAATATTTTAAACTGAAGTTTCTTAAAGTCGGTATGTTTAACTAATTTTGTCACATATTTAGTCCATTAGTAATTTTTCTTTTGCTGAATTAACTTTTTACAGGTGTAGATTATTTCTAAAAAGATTTTTTTTCTTCAAAATATAATTTATTCGAAGTAAATTAAAGTGTTGCAAAAAGTGACCATAAAATGAAAAGAATCGATATCTTTCATCGACTCATTAGATTTGAAGAAAAAGTGTCTACTGGCCACTGGCTACTCATTCAAAATTTAACCTTTCTGGTCAACCCTCAATCATTTGAGATGACACATCTACTGGGAATACCCGGATGTGTACATCATACCCTCGGTTAGATGCTCTCTTTAAACATAACAATAAAAGTGTAAGTTATAAAATAATTTATACGCTATTCTTACTTCATGCATCTTTAAAACTAAAACATAGTGAATAAATTCATCTTAGAATTCGGAAAAAAAGGAAAGAACAACAAAGGAATCTATGAATTAGTAAAAGGGAATTCTCTGTTTCTGACCGCCAGCAAGGACGCGTATCTATAATTTGCAGACAGTGTAATCGTTCTATGTCTGTAACCCAGACTTCACGAAATTTGTTCCATTCTGCTATTGTGCAATGCAATGTATACGACATGATTTTGTGCAATGTAACTATCTCCTTATTATGCAATGGTTATGACTTTCCTCAAGTTTATTTATGCTTATTCATAGAGATGATTACTTAACATTTCGAACATTATGTTTATGTTGTAATCACGCTAAAACTAATCAATCTAATCCAGTGGCGTACGCAAGGGAGGGGTTTAGGGGTTTGAACACCCCCCTTGAGCTCAGACAAAATGGCAAAAATAAAAATTTTGGTAGAAATTATGCGGGTATTATTTTTTAAGACTATATATTTTTATTTGCCTTATGCCTACCTTTTTATCTCACGGTATTTCTCAGAATACTGAAAAAAACATTTACTATAATAGGGTTGTACTTTTGAAACCAAATTCACGTGATACTGTTATGGACTGGTTCCTTTCTGTTCTGCCAGTCGCGATAGTTTTCGAGACTGGCTGTCATTCGCGAGGTCTTTACGCGATGATTCTGGAATCTTAGACGTTCTGTCGTCTTTGAGACAATTCGAGAATTTTGGAGATGCGGTGAAAAATTATATAAAAGGGGGAACGGAGTACAATGTAAGTTTTTCTGTTGTACAGAAATGTGATACTTCCGTTGAAGAAAACGTTTCTAGCATAACAAAATCTGATGAATGTGAAAGTGGCCCTCAAAGTGTTACTTCCCACCCATATGACATTGGACTTTTTTCAGAAGATATTACATGCGAGAAGATATTACATTATGTTCTTAAACTTAAAAAATCAAATCAAAATTTAACTAAACAATGTTGTCTAAATAAAAAGTCAAAATTGTCTAGCTGTCTAAATTAGGGAAATAATAGTGCTTTATTACATACTCGAATTTCTTTTAGTAGCTTCAGAAAATTATGAACACCCCCCTTGAAAAAATTCTGCGTACGCCACTGATCTAATCTGTATTAATTAGTTTAAAATTTGATTTAAATTTTGATAATTATTAGTTATGAATATCAGATAATATATGAACGTTAATTAACGAGAAGTGAATTAAATACAGACCCGTATCGCACATCGAATGAGTTGAAATACAATTCTTTCTCGCCTACTTCTTTTACTTTACTTAGATGTATTATTTGTTTCGGTATTTTATTGTAACCATGATACATTTTTGTTTTGTGTATTTGGCAACTTCGATGCATAATTTGTTTGTTTTTGTTCCACATAGCTTCGTGTTTGTCTTTGTGTTAAGTCTCTGTGTCTCTAAATATATGGTGAAAGAATTGAATTCATTGAGAAAGAATCTTTGTGAAAAAATTTAGAATGAGCCACTTAAAGAATTGATACTTGATGGACTTAACTTACTTGAAATAGAATGGAATGAACCGTTGCTAACGTAAACAAATGCCACGTTTCAACAACCAATCAGGATTGAGATACCAACACTACGTCACTTGCAGGTATCCCATTATGTAGGGAATGTCAGCCTCATCAAATAACTGTTACTTTAAATTTTGTATCATGATAAAAACTTTCATTCAATTTTTAAAGTCTAATAACTGTTCCCCCCTTGAAGTCTTCTTTTTATCTCAAAATACATTAAATAAATTTTCAAATTCTAATAATCAATAGGATTACAAGTACCGTTAAGTATTTCTTCAATGTTCGTTTTCCTGTATGCTCCAATGTTGAAGTAACTTTAAAGATTTCTCAAACATTTGAAAATACTTGTTTGTTTATTAGTTTCAGTATAATGCACTTTTAAACTTTCTCACAATCTTTATAAGGACGTATTTCCTAACAGTTCTTAAGCGCCTTTAAAATGTTAATGCTCTTGGAAATTATTACGTTAAAGCATTTTTAATCATTTCTTCCAAAATTTAAAGCTACTTTTTTTTAATGACTTCTTTACGAATTCACTTTTAAGAATTTTTCATCAGTTTTTGTTAGATTTCGCAACGATTTTAAATACTCTAAAACGAATTAAACTTACTTACCCCAGTAAATGATGAAAAATAAGTGACCAATGTACGAAGCATTTTTTTGACTTATATTTCTTTTATCTTCAACTTTCATGCATTTTATTTATTTACTTTCATATTTTATAATAATTCAAAACATTTTAATTTTTAATATCTGAGGAACATCGCCTGCAACTAAAAATAAGATCATTGAACCTTTTTCTCGCTTCTCATAAATTCAGAATAGTTCACCGAAAAAAAAAGAAGTTTTTTCCGAGAATTTTCCGATGTAGAACATGAAAAAGATCCAGATCAGGTTATTTTCAAAGTAGCAACTAACAAAATAATTGTCAGAAAACAGTTATTTTGCAGGTGTTTAATATTATAAATGGTCATTATTTGTAGAGGGAAAAACGTATTGAACAACATGGAAAAAAGCTTGGGAAGATAGTTTTATAAAAAAATTCTCATTTTGTTACAAAGTTTGCTGCATAAATAAATGTTACATCGAATTATCTTTAAATTTCATTTGCATTATAGTCACAAATCACAGAGAATCCCCAAAAAGGTACCAAACTGTCAAAGTAACTTCGAAGTTAGGAATGGTAAAAAAAAAAAAAAANAATGGTAAAATCATTTTAACATATTTAATAACACGTAACAGGAAACAGGAACAACCTGTTTCCTGTTCCTGTCCAACGATGGTAGTTTAATTGTATTTAAATTTAAAAAGTGATTAGTTAAATAAATAATATCCTAAAAATATTTAAAACACCAAGTTTCCTTAGTTTCTTCACAGTTGAATTAAAATGTGTAAGCATAAAAACGATATTATTAATTGTTTGTTGAAAAATTGTTTATTTTTTCACTTAAAAATATGAGCTTTTTCTTATTTTATTGAATTAAAATGTGATACTTATTAGAAATTTTTGCGATACAATTTGTTTTTCAAGAAAGTCTTGTCAAGTATGAAAAGTTTTAATTTTGATTTAGCATGCCAGATATCCGGTAAACAGATTTTAATAATTCCCACCAAATTGTACCAAATTTTTAACTCAATTGCATTGTTTTTTTGCGAACAATTTACAATAGGATACAATCAAATACCTGCAAGCGACGTAGTGTGGGTATCTCGATCCTGATTGGTTGTTGAAACGGGGCCTTTGTTTACGCTAGCAACTGTTCTTCCCATTCTATTTCGAGTACACGAAACCCGTCTAGTATCGATTCTCCTACAGTGATACATTCTATATTCTTTCACAAATATTTTAATTGTTATATTTCTTACTTAACACAAAGACAGACACGAAGCCAAGTAGATTATAAACAAACTAATTATGCACCGAAGTTGCTAGGTGCACAAAACAAAAATATACATAGTTACAATAAAATACATAAATAAATACTCAATATATGTTAAATAAAAGACGTATACAAGAAAGAATTATATTTTAGCAAATTCGATGTGCGATATGGCACTGTATTTAATTAACTTCACGTTAATTAAAATTCTAACTTCTGCGGAGAAACTTAGCTCGACTTTAACACGCCATTTTGCTTAGAAACTATCAGATGGCTCTGACGTCATAGATCACATGTGTAAGTATCCATGAACTTTTGCTTCTAGAAGTTCAAGTACCCAATTTCCGATTGTTAAATATACTCTTTCTTTTACAGTTGAAAATCGGATTCACTCAAAATAGTAATGTCAGTTGTGAGAGACATTGAAAAGAACAAAATTTACAGTAATAAAATAGAGAGTGTATTTGTTTTGTAAGTAGTAAATCTTAAAAAGGCATTATAAAGTAATTCAAAATGTAATAATAAAAGACTAAAAGAATATACCTTAAACAACATTATTTTTTCGCAAAGTATGGGAAGAAAATATATCGATTAGTTCAGTCACTTCTGTTCATCAACTTTTTTTTTCTACTTTCATTAGTTGTGCCCAAATTTTATTATGAGCTGATTATGTTTAGTCGCTTACGTATTTCAACTTTTTTTTCTACTTTAACTCTGTTGTACCCAAATTTTATCAGGAACTGATTATGTTTAATCACTCTTGTAAGATTTCAGCATTTTTTCCAATTTTCATTTAGCTGTCCCCAAATTTTATCAGAAACCAAAAAATTTAATCACTTCCCTTAAATGTGATCCCAATTAAGAAACCTTTCGAACTAATTCTCGCATAAATGATATATTTATATGATTTTGTGAGGCCGTAATAATCAAGTTTCAATTCAATGTCAAACTTATATTATGTAACTATCTAACTAAAAGATCTTTGTTGTATACATCGCGTGCCAGTATGTTTTTTTTCTTCTTCTTAAAACCAGCATTCTCTAATTGCTTCAGAAATCGATGCACCAAGTCCAATGTCAACAAGCACATATATGAATATCTCATGCTGGATTTTGGTCATGCAATCTGCGAATATATTCTTCTTTTCGATATGTACCAGTGAAAACTGTGAAGATAAATAAATCGATATCGGAATTTTATATTTTTATTTGTTGTCAGCCTCAAATAATAATTGGCCTTCGCAACTCGGAGAATGTTCTTTCAGTATTTTTTCGTTCTACAGGGGCTGCAGTTCGATAGTTAAGAACTTGATACTGACTGTTTCGTGTTTCTTTATGACTGTAAATTACGGTTTCTTTAAAGGAAATACGTCATGCAAGGGATATTATAGTCATTTTGTTTGTGGTAAATTATAGACTCAGGTACTATTCCTAATGATACGTAACTTCCCTTTTCTTTTATTTATTTATTTTTTTGAATAATTATATTATACTAACATCAGATCAAAATACAAGGGTAATCTCAATAGTAAGGTCCCTTAATTATTTTTAAAATAATAAAATCTGTTTATTTACTACAATATCATTTTAAAGGTTGAAAACTACGTAATTGCCACACTTCAGTCAATGCATTTTTAATATGCCCATGTCATGCCAACTCCCATCCATGTCCTTCATTTAACCTCATCTTCTAAACCAGTATTCCCCAACCTTTTTTATCACCACGGACCTGTCAACGTTTGATCATTTTACCGCGGACCGCTGGGGGGACGGACGTTGATTCAGATTATTTTGATTTATTAATTTTAATTTAATTGTATTTAAACATGCCTTCAAAATAAAATACAGTTGCACCAAAGATAAATATAAAGTGGTTTAACATTTTAACTTACTAGAACGTTAAATCAATGAGAACCCTGAGCTTGTTTCTTTGCAATGAGACGGTTCCATCTGGGGGTAATCGGAGACAATGACATCGGAAGTGTGTTGCTTATGTCCAGTTTATTCCGTTGCTTTGTTTAAGTTGCTGTTACTGCAGAAAACCCTACTTCACACGGATAAGTTGTCGGAAATGGCAATAGGGATTTAAGTGCCACGCTTTCGTGTTTTATTTATGATATTTACAGTTATGATGATTGATTTTATTATTAAAACTAATTGAGAGAGAAAATAGTTGCGATGGTTTTCTTTTCTTTTTTTTTTCTTCACTTTTTAAAACATTAAAAAATTTATGTCACTACTTTCGGGGGGCCCCTTTTTTAAGTAAATAAAATTTTAATTGAACACAGATATTTTTAATTTGGGGTATAAACCGAGGAATTTAAATTCAGTTTCAATGAAATGGGCTGTCCGGTACCATTTGATCAACGGACCGAGGATTGGGGAGCACTGTTCTAAACTATCACGCTCTTACAATAGTTTTATGAGAGCCGCGATGGCTCAGGGGATAGAGCGTTCGCCTTCCAATGAGGTGAACCGGGATTCGATCTCGGCAATGGCTGATCGATACGAATTCCGCACCCGGCTTGCACCGACCACAGTGCTGACGCGAAATATCCTGAGTGGTTGACGGATCATGGGTTAGAAGGGGGAAGTGTCAAGTCAAAAAATATAGAGGGCATCAGAAATCCAGCTTTTCGAATATGTAACTAACACTGGAAACTGCTCGGAGCGGTATACTATACCAAAAAAAGAAAAGAAACTTACAGGGCCAACAACAAACTCAGATTTAACAGACCGCACCAAAAATTTGGTGACTGGTTTACATTATAACTACGGAAGCTAGCCTTCTTCCCCTATTTGAATTCTTTGGTCAAGCCATGTAACCGGTATTCTCCCCAGATGGCACATTCGAGCCTTGCGATCGCTTATAGAATTACTTTATAAAAAGAAAAGATCCAGTTTCAATTTTAAGCCGTTAATTTAATCAAAAACGTTATAAGAAAGGATGGAAAATAAATACTACGAATAAATCCTTTAAACTCGGGGTAAAAAAAAAGAATAATATCACAGGGAAACGCATAAAAAGTTTCAAATCTAATGCTAAGGCATTTAAAAAGCAAACGTGTTTTTTTTTTTTTGAAAGAGCGGCAAATTGGCAAAATTTTTTATCCAAATGAATTCAGTGTCCCACTAAGGTAAAAATCTTATCTTCTAATTAAACGATAAAAGTATTGTTTTTTTCACTGTTTTTTAATTGAATTTATAATTTTTTAAAAATAGTTTTGTCTGTTTTAATTCGATAAAATGCTTGAACATTTTTTGAAGGCCATGTTAATGAAGAAGACACAAATAGGTATTCTTTATCTTAATGCATTTTAAATAAATTATGATTTGAAATAAATATTTCAATTTCTTTTGGTTTTTCTTGTTTTTAAATTTCTTTCTATGTAGAATAAAATACATACTTATACGATTGACATGCGCCATTAATTACTTTTAAAACTAATCGAAGAATAAATACCAATCAGCATTATTGATTATAATTACTAAGGAAATGATTCTCGATAATAAAATTTTTTTACCGTATATTGTTTTATTTTCTTTATTTATGGTAAAATTTATCTTATATCAGATGGAAATAGAAAGGAGAAAAAAAAATATGACAGAAACACAAATTATGAGTAATAGATCTAAAATCTAAGATAAATGAAAATTTTTATATTTCTGTAACAGATGGGCAATACGAAAAAAGAAATCAACGCAACAAACACGAATTCACGTAATCCAATATCTTAACTCAATAACTTTTATTGAAATAAAGCGGGGTAAAAAAAATTGGAAATATAAATCACAGAGAAGAATTATTTGTTCATGCAAAAAATATAATCGTACAGAAGTAAACAAATGTGATAAAGTAACTGTTGAGTTGTTGTTGTGCGTTAATGATTTAAATCTACAATCAACTAAATTAACGTTTTTTTAGTATCGCTAGAGGGCTCTGGGGCAAATAGAGTGGAAGAAATTCTAGACAGAAATTCTCTTTTATGTATGCTCTAGAATCGGAATGGAAGAAATTCTCCACTCCTATTCTAGAGCATATAAAATTTATTTATCTTTATTTTTTAAATTTATGTTTATTATTACTTTTTATTTTTAATCAATTCGCGCCAAAAGGACAACATTCTGTCCATAATGTTTTTAGCTCCATATGTTAAGGTAAAAAGCTGAGCTACCAGCTAGAGCAGTGCTCCTTAACCTTTTTGATATAATGGACCCCTTTTAAAAACTTTTAAGAAGTCACGGACCACCCCCCTGTGAAAAAAATAATTGCAAAAAACGTCAATTATAAGAAAACATTTATTTTTATTATTTTAATAGCATAAAAATTTTTAAAATTAAAATTGTTAATGTGAAGGTTGCTGCTGCTTTTCCCTACTTAACAAATTGAATTGGGGGATGGTTTTCAACAAAGCAAACGGGCATATCATGTTCAACATTCAATCGATTTCGATGTTATGCTTTTATTGTCACAATTGTGGAAAATTCCGCTTCGCAAAGATACACTGTAGCAAAGGGAATTATAGCTGCCATAACTCGCTATACAAGCAGTGGGTAGGCTTCCAAACGTTTTAAAAATTAGGAGTAATCAGCGGACCCCCAAAATATAACTCATGGATCCCTTAGGGGTTCATGAACCACAGGTTAAGAAACCCTGAGCTAGCGAGATGAGGTTTATCCAATAGGTTTATCGTTTTCTTTTATTATTTTTAATTGAATTTATGAAGTTCTTCGTGATCGTTTGGTTATTTGTTTCATTTTAGTTCTATGAAATGGTAAGATGCTAATTCTTTAAGGATATCGCGTGTTTTTGAAGACAAGTACATTTTGCAAAGTAAATTACGATTTATTTTTAATATCTCAGCATTTTTGAGGAACAAGTTTTACATTTTTTCCAATTTTTTTCTTTTTTGATTCCGTTAAATTGTTAAAAATACGGCAAAATGCGCAGCAAGAACAGAATCTAGAGTTAACACTTACCTGATTTATAAATCCGGAGAAAATTCCAAAATGATATGTTCTTCGCTTGAAAACTTCATTCTCAAATTATATATGCATAGATTATCCTTTCGCTACTTTAAGATGACATACCGCACAATAAAATTTTATAATTGCAAGGTCTCGAAATGAATTTCAATACGTAACTCAAAAGCAGAATAGCTGAATTCTAGTTAAAATTTATCATTCAAAATTAAAAAATTCTTACCAAGAAAACGATAAACATTCATTAATAATCAACACAAATAATTCTATTTCAATCAATTCGGATCATTCTTTACTGTTGTTTTTCGAATTATATAGATACAGAAATTATATACTATTCTATAAAGAAGGAGACTATTCTATAACTATTACAGTTCTGTACGTTCTGAAATCACATTTATTCACTGGAATGAAGTAAGCAATGTTGATTGACTTCACTTCAATTTGTAATGAATTAAAGACAAAAAAAAAAAAATTTTTTTTTACCGTAATACACAGTACACACATCTGTAACAGCATGCGATCACGAAATCGGAAGTGATGTAGTTGATAATAGAAAGGTAAAACCTATTGAGAAATTGTATTTCAAATGTTGGGAGCGTTCTGTTTCAGAAAGATTCACCAAGTTCTGGGTCGTTCTTTCAAGTTTTTCAGTCTTTTACTTAAGGAAATTTTGCTTTTTATTTACTGCTAAAAAATGGCGTCCTACGATTAATTATTGGTTCATGCAGCTGCTAGTTAATCGTAAAAAATACATTTATTGCAGTAAAGTTCAAAAATTAATATTCTTTCTGGACTGAATGTATTGAACACGGCTGTGCTATAAAGCAGAACTCCGCATATTTATTAGGCGACAATCAAATCAATTTAATCCTTAAAAACGTATAAATATTTATTAAAATCTCAGATATTATTTCTTTTGAGCCGCTTTGATGCAGGGAATAGTCCTTCCATTTATTTGAACTGGGTTCGAATCCCAGCGATGCCTGATCGATACGAATTCCGCACCCGGCTTGCACGGTTCATAATGCTGACGTAAAAATATCATCTGTGGCAGATGGATCATGGGTTAGAGTCCTCTTGTCGTCATGCTAACCGTGGAAGGTTTTTGTGGTTTTCCTCTCCATGTAACGCAAATACGAGTTAGTTCTATTTAAAAGTCCTTCACGAAGGCAAATTTCTCCTAATGCTTGATTCAGGAGGTCTTTTGGCTTCTGGATTGGGTACAAAATTACTAGGTTACGGAGTTAAATATTAGTGCAGTTGTAAGCCCAAAATTGGGTCGACTGTTCAATCACGTCTATAAAATAAAATTCTTTTTTTAGATAAATTGAATGTAAGTTGTTTATAGTTGTGTGAAGTTGTAGAGTATCCATGAATTCAGTATTTTTTCCGCTTTCTGCGAAAATTTTTAGTTTATTCTATGGATACAAAGAAAAAATTACCATGGAAACGTAAAAATTAAATTATAATAAAATCAAAATAATATAAAATTATGGTAAAGTATCTGAAGCATTTATTTTTAAAAAAAATCTTAGATTTTCAAACCAAACTTACCCTATGTCTATAAATCTACAAAATGCTTTCTGAAGAGAAAATGTATCACATTAAAATATTTAAAAGAAGAGACTATAATCTAGGAAGAGAATCCCCTACTTCCCCGGGGAAAATACTACGAGAGGTGAAAAATTTCAAACTTTACTTAGATATAGAAAATGTTGCGATTCATTCAAAATGATGAATTGGTTTAAGAATCGCTCGTTTCACCTTGAATTAAAAACAGTGAAATGACTACTAACTTAATTTAAATAAAAATTTCCTCCAGATAATATCAGTAATCCAGAAAAAATTTTCCAACAGCATTATTTGAAAAAGTGTCTGAAATTTATTAATCACTTTTTTTATTTAACTTCCATCTGAACATACATTATTTAAATTTTTAAGAGCAGGGTCAATACTGATAAAAAGAACAAGTTGAGATTTTTTTTTAAAGAAAAACTTGACCATAGTGAATCTTTTTCCCGATTTGATAGGATACAAAATGAATTTATAATATATAATTGAGAAGTCTTATCGAAAAGATTAGTCGTAATGAGAATGTTCTATAAGAGCTTCAATTATCTGCCGTAATTCAATTATCTGTCATAAATAAATCAAATAATTTAATGAAGGAACAAGTTTTAGGAAAAAAGAAAAGAAAAATTTATTAAATTTTTTTTTTCCTTCTTCATTTTATTATTTTTTTCATTTTATTCGCAACAAATTGAATTTATAAAAATGCAATTAGTTTAAATAGAAAGGGAAATTGGGGAAAATAATGACTTTATTTACAATTGTAGAGCCTAGTACGTTTCATATAAGAACTTCAATTATCTAGTAATACAAGCATTTACTGGAGAATATGTTTTAAAATATAAAGAAAATCGTTACTGATTCATTTTATATATAATACTAATAAGAATAAAACAAGTAAAATGGTGGAAAATAATGGAAGGAAAATATATGATTAATGAATACAGTGGAAGAACGTCTAAAGTAATTCAATTATCTCTCATAAATATTTAAAAAATATAGTGAAAGAACATACACGGAGAAAAATATTCCAGTAAAATTACCGTAGAGTCTGCTGTAAGGAAAAAAAAATATATACTTTCTTACTAAATATTTACTAAAAGTTATATTTTGCATGGAATTATCTTTGGATAAACGAATTTTATTATTGTGTGCAAAAATTATTCTATTAATTATTCAGTTGAAAAGTTCTCGAGACCTAGCGAAATACGCAAAGAGTAAAATTAACATTAAGGGATTCAAACTTTGGAGCGCTCACCTGACAAAACTATTGGGAACCTATTTCCCGAATTGCAGGCTATCCCCCTATATTTTGGGGATCAGAAATCCGAATACGTCGTTAAAGAGGTATGTTTATTCAGAAGAAGTACGTTTGTGTGTCTGATTTCCTACTTAAAATATCGTCTGCACTAATTAATTAGCCTATTTGAGGTCACTTCCTCGAAACATTAAAATTGAGTTCTAGAACTTGAAGATCCGATCATTCAATCAAAAGCTATTCAAGGTGGGATGTTTTTTTTTAGCGCACTGTACATTTACATTCACAACCTACCATGACACATTTTTAAACCGACGAACTTGAATGTTTTCAATATGTTAAATTTAACAAGCGCGTTCGTTCTCAAAGTATTACAAACAATAAAACCCTCAGATCGAGATTGCAAGGATTTATTGCAACAATGCCGATAAGTTTAAATTTTATAGGAGTAAAAATAAGAGTAATAAATAAACTTCTTATCACGAACAAAATCAATACAAGTGTCATAGAACGAGATAGTAGAATGTTTATGATTTAGGGTTGGTTTTAAGGGAAAATTTTTAATGATTTAATTTAAAAATAGCGAAAATTATCTAAAATATTTACTACCTCTGTGAAAACATTTTTTAAAGGCGAACTTTGAAAACATAAAAATACTAGTATATGAAATAACTCAAACTCAAATTATTTGAGAGACATTAATATATTTATAAATTTAAATATGAGCCGTGGTGGCTCAGGGGATAGAGTGCTGGTGTTCCAATGAGGTGAACCGGGTTCGATTCCAGCTCACCCGGCTTGCATTGACCACAGTGCTGACGTAAAATATCCTCAGTGGTAGTCGGATCATGGATTAGACTCCCCTCGCCATCAGGTTAACAGTGGGAGTTTCGCGGTTTTCCTCTCCATGCAAAGCAAATTCGGGTAAGTTTCCACAAAAAGTCCTCCACGAAAGCAAATTTTTTCTCAATACTTGATCCAGGAGTTCCCTTGTTTCCTGGATTGGGTTCAAAATTACACGGCTGCGAAGTTGAACATAGTAAACCCCCAAAAATTGGGCCGGCTATTCAACGACGATTATAAAATAAACTAAAGTTTAAACGTTTAGTGTTCTTTTTTTTATAAAATAAATTTAAACAACTGTTCAACTTCATTACTTTAAAATCTCTCCATGTTTTAACGTGGTTAATTTGTTTAATTACATGGTTAATTTGTATACTAATCAATCGACGGCGAAGTATTTTCTCCGGTGTGATTTCTAGTATGTGTTTCAGGGGTTAAGCATTTTTAGTACATTTTGATGTCGTTTAAAAATTCAAAAAAAAAAAAAAAAAAAAAAAAAAAAAAAAAAAAAAATAACTATTCCTCAAATCAAATTTGAAAAGATTTCAGATCTTCTTGGAAGAAAAAATTTTTTCGTATTAATTTTCGAGCAAAAATGCAAAGAAATTAAATTTTCTGTTTTCAGTTGATCTTTTAGAGTTATCTTTGCAACGAATCTTGTTCTTTTTATTCTTTGATTAATCCTTACAGTTATGAGCGCCAAAACTTTTTACTACGTATATTTCTCGAAATAATGCTGGTCAAAACATTTTTAATTTGTTTTCTACTCCTAGCTGTGGAATAAAATCAAACGTTTCTCATGGTCAGTGTCTGTAATGTGGTGCTGCTGTCACAGAAGGAAATTTTGTGTGGTTGAACGAATCTAATTTAATACGAACAATATTTTTTGATTCCATTCTCGTGTGATTAAAATTTGGCAGGAATGAAATATTATGCAGACAAAATCTGGCAAAGACAGAAAATCCAGAGTTCAAAGTTTCGCTAAGACAAGATATCATTTTTTTTTTAAAGATCCAACGAGGACAGAATATCCGGAGTTCAAAGTTTTCCTAGGACAGAATATTATTTTATCAAAATCTGGCAAGAACAGAATATCCGGTGTTCTAAGTCTCGCTGGGACAGAATATCATGTAATCAAAATCTCACCAGGACAGAAAATCACGTGTCTGCAAAAGCCCGAGGGTTCTGTGGATGAGTTTAAAGGATTCCGCGAATTATTAATTTTTATAACCATTGAGGAGTTTTGAAACATCAGATTATTTTTATATTTTATTTTATAACCGTCATTGAACAGCCTACCCAATTTAAAGTTTACAACTGCTAGTGTTCAAATCCGTAACCCTGTAATTTTGAACCAATCCAGAAGACAATGAAACTCTTGAATCAGTACCCCCCAGAGGTTTTGATTTGTTATGGGAACATAGAAGACTTTGTAACTCGACAGATTTAACGTGCATCAGTCACCATCACACTGGGAGTCTTCGATCGGCGGGGATCGAACCCACGACCTCTTGGTCACAGGCCCAGTGCCCTACCAACCAGGCTATTCCGGCCTAACCTCAGATTATGTTTAGATCCAACTCATAATTTATTTAATCTTTCGGTTGTGTGCCTTTGGGAAATTAGTTCAAGCAAAATACCAAAGAAATAGACTTGCATCTTTTAAAAGAAAATATGATTTTTCTAATAACAATATATTGAGCAAATTATGAAAAGAACAAGCATTTATAATATAGTGCATTAGTTTTGCCTATTACGCTTATCAAATCAAAATAAAACAACTGATATATTTAATAATGAAATATATTTTCCTATTAATGACCATTTTCAACGCTTATAAAAGTTTTTCTTAAGTTTTCATTTCGAAGTAAACTATAATTTGTCTTACTTTATTCATTTTCAACTTACCTATGTATATACACCAAAAATAAATTCATAACTAGACCAGGACTGTAGCTCAAGGACTGCCATAAAACATAATTTTAGATTATTATAAATTAAAAAAACATAATATTAGATTACATTAATACTTAAAACAAGCGCCCATTTTCAAGACTTGCTAGACGTGAATGAGAAGCAACTTTACGTTTGATATTTCTAATCACTTTAGTTTCTTCTCATTCACGTCTGACAAGTCTTGCAAATGGGTGCCTGGTTTTGAGCGCTTGAAATATGTCGACTGTTATTTCAAATTTTTATATTTTTGAAAAGAATGAAGTGTTTAGTCTAGTCATATTTTACCGCTTGAGTTTCTTTGGATTATTTATTTAAAGCTTAATTATGTTGTATGTTTAAAGCTGAATTTGTTGAATTGAAAGTGAAAAATAACTGTAAAACATGTCTAAACAATAAAACATGTTTTTTTTATTGGTTTATTACACCTTTATTATTACGTTTATTATTTTAATTTTAATTAAGAAATTCGATGGAAAATATTAATGCAATTTTGTTTTGGATTATGTTATTAGAATAACTATATATTTTTAAATTTTGCTATAATTTTCACTGGCATTTCACTTAATTATTTTTTTTAAAAATAAAGAATTATTGATTAGTTACAATTACACGATGCAAAGTTATAACTGGTTAAAATAAGTCCTAACTCTCGAAACCTTTACGATCTTTTCATGGAACGATAGGGGACGTCTTTTGGAATCACTGGCCTCAAATATTGTAGAATTTCAATGGAACTTTGATATTTTTTTAATAATTTTTTTCTTCAAAAACTTAGTATTTTCTTTATTTCGGAAATCTAATAAAAACGAAAAGAATGTTCTCTAAATATGAATATCAAAAACATAGATTATTGCAGAATAAAATATTCTAAGAAATTCACATTATTTTTTAGAGTCCCAATTAACTATACAACACATGAAATAAATATATATTCTTAAAAACTAAGCATTTTAGTTTGCATGAAGTCCAAAGTAACAAGTAAAGAACTTTCCTAAAAGATAATTGTCTAGATAGAGCATAGACAATGATCTAGATTATAGCAGTATAGAACAATATCTGAAACATTGTTTTAACTGTAAAGCTTACGAATAAAGTATTTCCCAAACATTTTTTTTATTGGGAATTTTTATTTTATTTAACTCAGCTCCATTCTCGTTGCAAAAACTAGCTTTATAATGCTCTGTAACGAACTTCGATACGATTCTTCACAGTTTTCTGACGTTTCATGACTGTCATATATCATATAATCTATATTCTGATGAAGTTTCATATAAATGATGTGAATCTGATAATATCGTGTCGTTTTAATGACAAGCTTCCATGATGTCCTTCCTCATCATACGCAGGCTTCAGATGTTCATCTGTAATTTAAAATCGTTTTAAAATAAACGTTTTAATATTTATTAAACGTTCGCATACGAGTTTCGATGTCACAAATGGTACACCTTCATCAGCAGAACACATTCCATTGAATGTGTACCATTGAGATATCGAAACGCGAATATGTTTTTAATAAATTTCTACTAATTGCGGTTTTAAAACGTTCTTTTACTAAAATTTAATTTCAAAAAAGGGGATGCCTGCAAGTGACGTAGTAGGGGTAGCTCGATCTTGATTGGTTGTTGAAACGTGGCAATTGTTTACGTTAGCAACTGTTCTTTCCATTTTATTTCGAGGAAGCCAAGTCCGTCAAGTATCAATTCTCTTAAGTGGCTCATTCTAAATTCTTTCTCAGAGATTTCAATTCTTTCATTATTTTTTACTTAATACAAAGACAGGCATAAAGCTCTGTAGCACGTAAACAAACAAAAAAAAATATGCAACGAAGTTGCCAGGCACAAAAAAACAAAAATATATCGCGGTTGCAATAAAATACGCAAACAAATGATAAAACTAAGTAAGAGACATAGACGAGAAAAAAATTATACTTTAAAAAAGTCGACGCGCAATACGCCGCTGTACTTAATTAACTTTATGCTAATTAACATTCTAACTTATGTGAAGCAACTTACCTCAATTTTAACACGCCATTTTGCTAGAGCCTCTGAGTTAGAAAAATCGAATTTTAAAAAACTCGCATACTTAAAATTTGATTTTTCAGGAACTTTTCAACCGATTTCGCCCAAATTTTGTAATTTGCCATGCAAAATTAGAAATTTAATTAGAATTACTTTAAAATGATGTAAAAAATTGTACACCTTACAATTCATAGAATTATCTATGGAAAAAAAAATTTATGATTGTGTACAAAAATGGTCCAATTCTCTTATAAAGTTCTCGAGATTTAGAGAAAATACGCAAATAGTAAAATTTACATTACGGGGTCGAAATTTTGGATTGGTCCATATTTCCCACATTTTGAAGGTTAGAAATACAAATTCGTCTGAAAAAAAAAACGTTTATTCAGAGAAAGTATGTTTTTTAGCCTGATTTTAGTAACTTAAAATATCCTATGCATTAATTAATTAGCATATTTGAGGTCACCCTTTCGAACCATTAAGTCCTAGTACGTAGAAATTCGATCATTAGTTCAAAAGTTATTCAGGGTGCTTTTTTTACGCTCTACATATGAATCAGTTTATCATGAAAAAAAATTTATTGTGTAGCAATGGCGGGGATTGGTGAGAGAAGGGAGCTGTGACTGAGACCCCTACATAAAGATAACCTTCAATCATTGGCGCATAAATAGGAAAAAATGCCGCTATGCTATACCACTGTAATTTTCTTCTAAAATATTCAAAAAATGAAACTTATAAATTCAGTCATTGCATTTAGGAAAAATTAATGGTTATTTTCAAATGGTAACTGTTATTTAGAAACATAAAATCAAGAATAATTTTGCTTAAAAAATATTTGTTGATCTAGACATCAATAGATTATTTAGACTTAACTTAATAAGTAGAAAAGGTATTGTTGTTGAATAATATATTTCACGTGTAATTACGTTATGCGTGCTGTCTGGTCACAAATTTTTCGTTTTTCCTCCCTGAACTAAAACATTACTAGAAAGAGTAGATTGAAGCAACTTTGACTAGTGTTGGTAACAAAAGAAATCATGCAATGCCTGGTACAATTCAACTTTTGATTCCTTTTTTAATCACGAAAAAAAACAACTTAATTTTGCATGAATAGTGAAGCTACACATACATTCAAAAGATGTATAATGCAAGAGCACCATTTTTAAATAAAAATTGAACTATCTTAATAACATGTGTTTTATTTACGCTTTATTAACTAGGGATATAATCCCTGTGCTCGCTTTGTTCACCAACCCCACGACCGATTTGCAATAATTTTTTTTCTTTCATATCAAAGTTATTTTAATCTTTTACCTGAGGGCACTTTCTATTCTGCACCATCGGTTGTAACAGCCGTCGAAAGCAAAGGGTTAATTAAAAGAGCACAAATTTTTTTATTGTATTTGTACTGAGTCGAGTCAACAGATTTACTTCCTGTTACAATTGGGATAAAATTTGAATGTAATAATTTTGTTCGGTAATCAGAAATAGTGCATTTTATAGAGGGGAGCTTCTCTCGCAGCCCTGAGCCAAAACCTCGTTTTAGCGATCGGTTAATTTTCAAGAAAACGGTCATAAAAGTGCCTATTTTGCCACGTATTTGATTAGTGCTGACATCTAGTTTAAAATAAACTTTCTACAATTATCTTAAAAATATCCTGGTACTGCCATTTGGTGTGTAAAATGAGAAATGCTTTCCGGGCAAAAGAAATGAATTAGTTTTATTCTTTTTGGTGCTTTACTACTGGACACTCCAGTCCGGAAATTTCGCGGGAGCGAGAAATAGAGGGCGAAACCTCACCCCGTCATTTTCACGGGAACGAGAAGGAAGGGGTTAAATAAAGATCCAACAACCCTAATTGAAATAGTTTAAACACTCCATACGAATATCTACGGTAGTTCGTTCTAAACAAACTATAGTAGTACTTTATTTACGTCTCTCAATGCACAATGGACTATTGGCAACGGTCTGGGTAACATTGATGAGGATGACCTGAAGACCTCCCACCCCCTCTGCAGAGAGGATGGGATGACCTGCTCGCGATATCGAGCACTTTAACTGCTTAATGAAGACCGATTTATTAAGCAATAGTGCTATATAGCTTTAATACATAGCAATAGCGTTATAAAGCAACAATGCTATATAACTTAAAGCTAGCAATGCATTTACTGGGTAGCTTTACAATTTAAAACAGTCATTTTAAATACATTATTTTAATTGTAAATGTCAACTGAACACGTTTTTACATAAAATTTATTATTAAACTAAATAAGAAGGAAATATAAAATTTATTGTTTAATAATTTCAAAACGCTGACGAAATATTTATATCATAAAATGTTGCCCCAATAAAACAATATGCAATCAGGCCAAAAGTACCGAGACACACACCGAAAGAACATGTCCCTTTTAGATGTGATTGGAACTATGAAAGGACATTTCAGTTCTCTGTGACGATATTTCGGGAAGGATTCATTTCTTTCTCAGTAGGATAACTTCTTCATTCACACATCCCAACCATAGTTTGACGAAACGAGTATTTATAAACTGGATTAGCCTTCTCAGAGACAGTCCAGTTCAATGATTATAATTTTTTTTTTGTTGAAAAAATAGTAATGCTGCCTAATGATTTTTTCTCTGCATGAGATTCTGGCCTGTGATGTTTTATTTAAAAGAGATCCTGCCGTATGATATGAAATTGTAAGTGATTCGATCTGTTGATATTTTATTTGGAATACTTCTCCGTGTAATGACATTCCATTTGCATAAGTTTCTATCTAATGATATTCATACTTGAATGATATACTGTATTTTAACTGCCAGAAATTCAGCCCAATGATATCGTGTTTAAATGAGTTTCTCTGCAATGATATTTGATTTGTACAAGATTCTATCGGTTTTATGGAACGTTTTACCCTGACAACATTTTAACAAAAATAATGCATTTCAAAACTTTACAGAGGAACTCGTTTACACATTTAGATAATCTGTGAAGTTAACTGTACTTTTTGATTATTAAACTAAAACAAATAAAATGAACAAGTGAAATGGATCAATTTATTCAGCAGAGATGTTCAAATTTAATACAATAACATACAATAATATACATTGTATTGTAATTAAGACTAGATGTAAAAATATTCTTTTTTTCCAATCTAAGTATAACTATAAGAGTATTAATTTATTAAGATCACAATTTTCATATGAATTAGTCAAACAAACTATTTTATTTTGAGGTTATTTAACTAGCATTTTATAACTTTTAAACATATGTTGTACTGTGCGAAAAAAAAAGACCATCCTGAATACCTTTTGATCTAATGATCGGAACTTCACGTTCTAGGACTCAAGCTTAATGGTTCAAAGTGACGACCTCAAATATGCTAATTAATAAGCACAGACGATATTTAAAGTTACGAGATTAGACTCAAAAACGTACTTTCTCTGAATAAACATACCTTTTTTTTGTTGAAGAATTCGAATTTAAGACCCCCAAGATATAGGGGGTAGTCACAATCTGGGAAATAGGGTTCCAATACGGTCAGGTCTTCATTTCACTTTTTGCTTATTTCGCTATATCTCGAAAAATTTTAGGCGAATCGAAAAAATTTTGCACACAATTATAAAATTTGTTTATCCCAAGATAATTCCATGTAAAAAAAATAACTACATTTATTATTTTGCTTAATAATGGTGGAAAAAATGTTGAATTGTAAGGTACACGATTTTTTTCAATAATTTTAAAGAATATGATTTCACATGGCAAAACAAAAAAATTTGAGCAAAATCGGTTGAATAGTCCCTGAGAAATTTCATTTAAAAAAAGCCAGATGTTTAAAATTCGATTTCTCAGGAAGTATTTGACCCATTTTGCAATGTGCCAAAATGTTTCAATTCACTTTGGAATTTCTCGAGATATGGCAAAATACTCAAAATGCAAAATTAACAGTAAGGGCGATAACTCCTGAGCAAACAATTGATATCATATTTCTCAGATTGTGGCTACCCCCATATTTCAGGGGTCAGAAAATCGAATCCGTTGAAAAAAAGGTATACTTATTCAGAGATAGTACGACTTAGTGCCTGAGTTTGTAACTTAAAATATCGTCTGCAGTAATAAAGTAGCATATTTGAGGTCACCCCTTTGAATCATTAAGATGGAGTCCTAGAACACGAAGATGCTATCCTTAGATCAAAAGTTATTCAAGGGGGGTTCGTTTTTTATTTTGCACACTGTACATTTTTATTTTAAATCTTAGAAAAGGATAGTTAGTTTAGAAAGAAATGTTCAGAAGAGTGAAATTTGCCTATTAGGAAGAATAGCCATAAATGCATGAGCGACTTCGAATACATAAAAATATATATTGTGCATTTTTTGTGATATTATAAGCGACAGACAAGAAACGTGAGGCAAAATTAAAACATGAATAAATGCAAGTGACACGACAAATATTTAGGCTAAAAACTGCAGATGAATACAAACTTTTGCATTTAATATATAGTATATATATGATGATGATGAAACACTGAATTATATTCAAAAACATAATACATAAATGAAGATCTTAGAGGAATAAACATGTTAAGTGAAACTTTGAAAACATTCAAATTTTCACATTTTAAAGCATATTATAGTGGACTGTAAGTATAGAAAACCAATTAATTCTGATAAATTTTGTCTGTTTTTAACATGAAAATATGTTTTATAAATAGCTTTCCAAATTTAATAAAATATCACTTCATATGTTTATGCACTAAACTCTTTAAGAACCCACTTAAATGAAAATCTTAATAAAAAATAAAAATAAAAAAACATGTTAAGTGAAATTTTTTAAAAAACTCCAAATTTCACTTTTAAGAACACATTGTGGTTGAGTGCAAGCATAGCTAAATCTTTAAATAAATTTTTGAATTATGTTTTGTTAATATGTATTAAAATCCAACTTAACATTTAAATACTAAGTACTTCCGTAATCTGCGCAAAAAGACAGATCTTGGAGGATCAAACATGTTAAGTCAAATTCTTAAAAACACTCAAATTTTTAGTATTAAGAACACCTTGTGGTTAGAAATAAGTACAGGTTTTGAATAATTGGGTTTTCAATGGGAATTTATTAAAATATCACGTAACATGTTTATACACTAAGTTTTTCTAATATAAATGTTATTACTAAATATAAACGAAAAAAAAAATGCCGCAATATTGTGCAGAGTAAACAGGAAAAAAAGAAGAAGAATTGAGCCACCATTATTTTCTACTAAAAATATACACTACTATACATTATATAATTTATAGCTATACATAATTTACACAAAATATGAATATAATAAGTAGATACCTTAATAATAAAGTAAAAGCTTGTTTTCAAAATTTAACAAATTACAGTAAAAAAAGAGCTTCCAATAATCAGGAGTAATCGAGTTGAATCAACTAGAATTAATTTTCTTAAATTCAAGAGAAGAGACAAAATTGTAAATTGTTTGGTTCAAAACAGGTTTGGTTTAGATTTGAATTAGGATCATGATTCATCCCAAAATATTTAAAGTTCAAAAACAGTACACATTTTATCAATCTAAACATTTATAAATTAATTGATAAAATGAAAGTTTTTTAGTTCTCCTCTAAAGTATTTCTAAAAGAATAATTTGCTGCTCAGGTAAGTAAGACAAGAAAAAGGGTTAAGTTTTCTATTCTTATTAAAACGACTAGATGAATATAACTGGTCAAATTTAACTTTTATTTGAATGATAAATTAATCCTTTTATTCCAAAAATAATCTTTTTAATGCAAAAAAATATATTCTGAAGTGTAAATTAAATTTTTTTTTAGAAGTAAGCTATTTTTCAGAAATACAGTAGGGAACCGATTATCCGGAACGATCGGGACCATCGCTATTCCGGATAACTGATTTTTCCGGTTTTCTGAATCGCTACAAAAAGCCATTTTTTTATTGTTAAACCCAAATAAAAATAATTTTTTTTGGAAATAATCTTAAAAAGAAAGAAAAACGATGAAGTAATATACTAATGATTATTTCCAAAATGATGGTAAGGTGAACATCCTTCAAAAAAGAAAGAAAAATCCTAAAATCTTATGAAGAANAAAAAAAAGAAGTGTAAATAAAATTTTTTTTTAGAAGTAAGCTATTTTTCAGAAATAGAAAAATTTAAGTTAAAAAAAAACACATTGCTCTTAATAAAGTATTTATTTACAGCAAAAAAAAAAGAAGATTAAATGAGTGTTTAACTGAGTCGCGGTGGCTCAGGGTATAAAGCACTCGTCTCTCAATGAGATGACCCAAGTCCTTTGCAGAGGAGACAATGTATCCAATCTATGACTTGGCAAAGGTTTCAGTTTCATTTCACAAAGTTAATTGATAGAAAAGAAAACTTAACCCATTTTAAACTTACGGCAAAATATTTTTCTACAATCTGAAATAGTAGTTATCAGATGTTGAAATCAGCAAAATGAAATCTTTAATCAATTAGAATCTACTCCATAAAATAATTGAGAAAAATTTTCCAATTGAAATTTTTAAAACAATGGTACTATTTACAAACAAATAGCTTACAAAGCTTTTCATTTATCTCCAACTAGTAACAGTCATCTAGTCAAAAAGGTCGTATCTCGGCTTTATCACTGAATTGAATTTTCGATTAGCAATTCACGTACAACAAATCTTTCTTTCATTATGCTATTTAATGATTAGGCAGTTCCTAGTTAGTAAGAATTTGTGTAAGTAGTAATTAAAATGTTAAGAGAATAAATGTGCACTAAATTTCTCATTAAATGTTACCACTAAGAATGAATATCAAAAAGGTATTGTGGTATAAATGTCCATTGCAGATTTGATTTCTTGAAATAACTATTCCACATGAAGAAGTTGTAAATAAAAAAGATAGTATTTCTAAAATGTCTTGCGCTTTATATTAGAAAAAACAATGCAGCATTACTGGAAATAATTGCACAAGGGAGATGTAACTTGATTGGAGAGTAAAAATAAAATAGATTTTTCATTGTTTACAGTAACTATGAAAAAATTTAGATTTACATTACATGACAGAAACTTGAAAGTTATAAAGTTTTCTGTATTAATATTTGAGCAATTTCATTGTATAAATTAAATAAGAAATAAAAAAGAAAATATCTACTCAATCTTTTTATATTGCAATATGTCAAGATTTAAAGAGTGAAACTTAATTGTTGGGGAAATACTTTTAAAATTTTTGTAAAACATTGGCACTGCCTGCAGCAATTCAAGATCGACAAATGATGAAGTTACTGAAAAAAAGAACACAGCTCCGAAATTCGATGTCTACAGATAATGAATAAATAATTCAAAAAATTTATATCAACAATGCATTTAAAAAGATAAAACTTTTCTCACAGCATTTTTTCAAAATTGAATTTAAATCATTTTTGCAAAAACTGTGTATTATATTTTTTATATCAAATTCTTACGAAATTAAATAAGTTTCAAAGTTATATTATTGGGTAGAAGAAGGTAGGTCAGTGATGAAATAAATATCAGTGCAGAATAAAAGCAAATATCCAAATTAAAAATATTGATTAAATTAATAAATGTTGTCATATTTGACAACATCAATTGATAGTGTTTCAAGTACACAGTCTGAAACAATTGAAAGCAATAAAAAACTAAATAAAAAATAATTATGCTCACAATAAATATTTTTACTAAAAGCTGTAATATATTTTGATATATACAATTTAATTTTCAGTTTTTAATTCCTTCGGGTCAAAATCTAAAGTTTGTATCAAAAATTCAACAATACCCAACATATTCACAACACAACCTTTTACTTATGGCGGTATAGCGCTTAACGGGTTAAAGCCTGTTATTCTAATCCAACTGTTGTATCAGCAGTTGAAGATTAAAAAGGCTCATTCCACACTTTTAAAACATAGATTAAATAACACAACATTCTTCATCACAATCTAGCTATAATAAAATGTTGAAGAAGCAAATCAATATTAAACACAAATGTTTTAAGAATCAATAACTACAATTTTGTTTAAGTTTTAGAAAAGTTCAGTCACAAACAAAATGTTAGGTGACCAAATCCAAGAGTTTGCTTGAAAAAGATATTTCTCACAGCTTAAAATCAAATACGCATTTAATAAGGTATCTCAGCTTCCATTTTTGCTTCAAGGTTAATTAAAATATTTTGTAGATCACTCGTGCGACTAATACGACAAGCATGTTAATAAGAAAATTTCATTTAAAGAGTTCCTAGCTTTAGTTCGAAAATTTATTGACAGATGGCACTGTAGAAAGTTAATCTGTCAATCAAAGATAAATGATTAGAAATTGCATCACATTAAAATTTTTTTTTAAAAAGTTATTGTAGTTGTAGTTTATTTACGCCGCACTAGAGTTGCACAATGGACTATTAGCCACTGTCTGGGAAACATCCCTGAGGATGATCCGAAGACATGCCCCCATAATTTCGATCCTCTGCAGAGTGGATGGCGACCTGCACGCGAAGTCGAGCACTTTACTGTAGAACAGTTTAACAAGGACTAATACCGCACACCCTCAGTCCCTACACAGACTATTCAAAGTGGTCGCCCACCCCCACACTGACCGTAGCCAGTGATGCTTGACTTCGATGATCTGCTGGGAACCGTGTCTTAACGCTCAGTCCACTGCGGGACAAATATTTTTAAGAATGAATATCAAATCCTTTATCAGTTGCAATCAATCACAAATCGCAATCGGAGAACGAAATTACGAAATCACTAGTAAGAACAGTAGTAGAGACTTGCTGTGCCATCTGCTGAAATTTTCTTGAACTGAAACTAAGAAATCTAAGAGGAAACTTTATACAATATCACATGAGCCTGCAGCAAGAATTATTGTTTTTTTCCTTCCAACTTTAACCGTTTCCATGCTATATATTTTTGATAATTGTCAACCTGATTCAGAATACCTTGAGTAAAGATACAATAATAAAAATAATTGCTTCTTTTTTTTCCTAAATTTAAATGAAATACTAAATTTCATGTTGTTTTAATGATCAGCTACAGTATGATTTGTTGATATGAAGTCATATAAGGAAAATAAAAGCTCATAAAAGCATTGAATAAATAATTCAATAAAATCTAAAAACTAAGCAACAATACTCTATTTATAATAGAAATAAATATAAAAATATTTAAGTCACATATATTTTTTTTTAATGATAGCACATTTAAGTTATGAAAGACTTAATTTGATCAGGAGGCACCATAGTGAAGGTATAGTTTTTTTTATCCATCCATACCAGGGTTGGCAGTTTTACTTCAAAAAATTGATTTCTGAAAACCAGGTTTTAACCACATATAACTGTCAAAAATTTGAAGAAAGAAAAAAATAAATTATTATTATAATTAAATGATAAAATAAAATGTCAAATAGTCTATGTTTGACTTGTCATTAAAAAGAAATTGCAACATAAAATTAAAAAGTATATTTTTAAAGCAAAATAAAAACTAAATATTCAGGTCACATAATGAAACACGGTGTTCCGTAATGACTACCCTTAATGTGTACATTTAAAATCATCTTTAAAAATGAAGTTGCAAAAGAATACACAATAGGAATCGCAAATCTATATTTAAGAGAGGAAGAAACAAAAATTCCATCGAAATTTTATTATCACTAGTGAGGAAGGCAGGATAACTACCAAATCCAGTTTAATTGCCAAACAAAACTTGGATGTGCTTTTACCAGTCTCCTTTTAACTTTTGTTAGCTCTAGAAGAGAAACATTGATAAGTTTCCTTTCAGCACCACTTTCCTCAATAGTGATACTCGTAGCCTTTTTGTAACTTGAACATAAAACTGTGTCCTCGAATGTGTATGCTTTTGTTTACCTCATTTCTGACAAGGGTCTAAAGAGCAGTTATCTAGGAACCCCTCATATAAGAGCTTTTAAAATGTCAAAAATATCGATAATGAAAATATATGTCTTTTTTTTTTTTACAGCTCACACCTTTTTGATATGACAGTTCGAACCATGGTCAAAACCGGATAAAAATGTCCCCAATAGTACCAACCCTGATTTAAACTTTTTCATAAATATCATCTTCCTCCTCCAAGTCACCCTGAGTGAGAGATATTTTTTCCATCTCCGTCTCAAACTTAACCGCCGAATTACTGGGCACACGCTCGTACTGTTGAACTCTCGATTTAAGACGACACCAGCCCATTGAGTTGGCTTGAAGAATACCAAACAAGAGGACATACAGAAGAACTACGGAGGAGCATATGGCTATCACAATTGGTACCACGTGTCTCATTGGAATCACTACTTCATCATAATCTTCAGTCGGATAGTTCAGGAGAATGCTTCGAGGATGATCAGAATTAACACAGATATCTGCAACAAAATTATAATACAGTGAAAAGTTGGAAAACATATATTAACAGTCCTCTACTTGAGGTCTAGATAAAATATTTGAAATCATTTCATTATCATAATCTTTAAATTCTAAGTTAATGATTATGCTTTGAGGATGATCAAAATTACCATAGATAACTGCAAAAAAGTAGTAATGCCGACTGTAAAAGTAGTTTGCATACTTTTTCTTCAAACTACTTAATAAAATGTTTGAAATCACTTCATCATCATAATTGAAGATCAAGGGTGAATAATGGCTTATGTAGGGCCTGCACTAAGGATTTCAAATTATTAGCCAGTAAATTAGGCGAATATTAAAAGTATTCGCCAAATGCAAATCTTAACAATGCTTTTACAAATAATTTTTTCTCATAGAAAACTATTTTATGATAGTTTGTTTAATATTATTTGGACCCAATTCTAGTTGGTTATGCAGCGCATCTACCAAAAACTACTGTAATCGAACAAAAAATATTAATTTGTTTAGAAAAATTCATTTTGACATAATTTTGAGGATTGAGTTAAATATATATTCTTCTTTTCAGTGGCAAAAATTCGCATTCGGAGAGGGGACGAATGCTTGGAACGAGGGAACGACTGGATCGTCAGATTTTTACTTTATTTTATAGCCGTCGTTGAACAGCGAACCCAATTTTTTGGGTTTACGACTTCTAATGTTCAAATCCGTAACCTTGTAATTTTGATCCCAATTCAGAAGACAAGGAACCTCCTGGATCAGTACCCCCAGAGATTTTGATTTGTTATGGGAACATGTTGGACTTTGTGATTTGACAGATTTAAAGTGCATCAGTCACCATTTACTACACTGGGAGTCTTTGGCCGGTGGGGATCGAACCCACGACCGCTTGGACATGGGGCAAGTACCCTACCAGCCAGCTAACCCGTGCATTTTGAGGATTACTAAGTTTTGACAAATCAATGACATGGAAAATTGGTTCTCACCAAGAGTTGTTACACAGTGAAGCTAGACCCTGCAGGGGACAAAAAGTTCCTATGTATGCGTAAACACGAGTAAAAAAGAAAAGTATGGTGAAGAAGAAAACGTGTGAAGAAGTACTGATTGTGGAGAAATTTGGAGGAAAAGATGGTTCTTGTTCAACCCAATTTACAAAATTTATTTATTCTCCACATCAAAAGTTCAAAATTTTGTTCTGAAATTTTTTAGGGAATGTAAATAAATGCTTATGACATTTCTATATATTTCTATTTTAAAGATTTCAATCGAATAATGCTTTATACTGAAAATTTTCTAACCTTAAAATCTGTTTTCTTCCTCCCATAAATCATCCCCCACCCCTTATCTTCAATTATTAAATGCAAAGTTCTTGATTATGCTTTGGGAAAGATCAGAATTATTTCAGATATTTTTTAAGACATTTAAACATGAATCATAATAGTAGCTTTTAAGTTGCCCGAATCCGAAACACGATATTTGACATGAAATTGCGAAAATACGAAATACAATGCGTGATATTAAATCGCATAAATAGGAATCGCGAGTTGCAATTTTAAATCATGCAAATGTAATTTTAAATTGTGTTTGCATTGGTAGGAAAGAGCGTAAAAAGGCTTTTTTTTTTTAGGAATTTGAAAAATACAAACTTCATTTAAAGAGGGGGATTTTTTTTTTTAGCAATAGTAAAACATTTTCTGCAAAGTGTTCATATACATTATACAGGTCAGCTCTGGCCTGTGACTCTCAAGTTTATTAATATCTAGCTCTGTGATTGGTTGTTAAGAACATTTATTTAAACTAATTCAACTAAGTCAAAAACAAATTTTTTTAATAATTCAGTAAAAATCCCTAAAATACTTTTCGACTAAGCTCTAAATACTAACGAATCAAACAAAATATAGACATCATTTCTTTCTTACCTAAATCAGCACTGCAAGAGCAGCAATCTGGTTTTTTCTGAGTTCCATCACAGCAAGGTAGACACAAATGTTTTACTTCATCTAATCTCAAAGGTGCAAAGCAAGACAGGCAATTATTCTCAGAAGGACCATAACATCGACCACACTTAGGGTGACACCGTTCACAATTCTGTAATAAAACTTAAATCAGCATCCACAAATAAGAACATCATAAACATCAGAAAGAACATCAGAACATTTACAATAAAAATGCCTTGTGCAGGTGATCTTAACAGTATAACTTTAAGACTCAAAAGTGGTAACGTAAATCCTATTAAAAAATATCTTTAACTGCTCTGAAAACTTCACAACACTATGCTATTTATTTCAGTACTATTTATTCAGATTAAATCACATGCCTGTAAAAAAAAAATCAGATTAAAATAAGACATTAAAAAGATTGAAATAAAAAAGGGACTATAACAAGAGAAGAAAATGAAACCCTAAACTAAAACAGTCATAAACAGTGGAAGAGAACTGCTCTGTTATCAAGGCTAAAAATGAGAAGAGTTTGGCTGTCAGTAGGAATGACTGGTTCAGGAGGCTTTGGGCCACTCTGGGATGTTTTGCCATGATGGATGATAAAAAGTCACTATTATTATAATTTGAAACAGCAAAATTAAGTAAAATTTTCATAGTTTTAAAAAAATAGTACAAAGCACAAAATAAAAAAAAAACACCTTAAACATTTTTAATGGTCAGATTTTAATGATTTGAGAGCTTAATTGATGACTGCAGATCCCAAATGATGTTTAAGAAATCAAACACAAAAATGTACTTTCGCAGATTAAACACACCATTTTTGTTGCTGATGGATTTGAATGTGTGACCCTCGAAACATGAGGGATAGCCACATTCCGGAAAATAGGGTCATGGGTGCAAGTTGGAAAGAAGGCCAAGACTGAAAATTTTTTGACTGAAATACCTAACATGCACAATACCCCCTCGACATATGCAAACTATCTAAGAAAGCTTTACCATAATACATCAAGTTTAAATACTGTACAAAAAATATTTATTCATCTGTCTTTTGATAAAATAACAACAGGACATAAGAAAGTAGACCAATAACGTAGACCTAAAAAGTATTTTTAAGGACAGAAAAAAAAAAAATTCCGATTTCCGTCTTCGAGTCAGTCTTGTTTCCGTCTTACTTCCGTCCGCGGACAATTTCGAAAGACGGAAGACTTGCACCCATGAATAGGGTCAGCAAAGTCGGGTCGGGAGATCGGATAGCAGATTTCGAACCATTAAGATTACATTTTAGTACACTAAATTCTGACATTTAGATCAAAAGTTATTAAGGGCTTCTTTTATTTATTTTGCATGATGCACATATAACTTGTAAAACTTAGATAATATAACTCTAAAACAAAATGAAATAATACAATAAAATTAATAAAGATCTGTATACATTTTGCTTTTACAGTAAATCAATGCAGTATATTTTAAACATTACAAATTTTTTTAAAAAGTCAATTTCTCACTCATGAAAAAAGAAATTAAAATCTACATTGTGATATGAGATGCGATAAAAACATACCTTTCTTCTCTTATTATAAAATTCTCCATCTAAACATGGAATACAAGCACCCTCAGAAAACGTTGAGTTACTATAGCAGGTTGCACAAAACAAAGGTCCAAATTCTAATATGAGAACATTAAATAGCATTAATTTCTTTTTAAAAAAAAACAATGTAAAGAGCACAAATAAAAATTGCTTCAGGAAGTTATTCTGGTGCTACAAACAAGTAATATATTGAAGGTAAAAACAATGAAACACAAATAAAGGAAAAGTCTGGCTTTGGGCTACTAAACAAGTCAAATCAACAATTCAGAGAAAATAGAACACAAAAAAATCTAACATACATAACTATTTTATAGCTATTAAACATGTAAAATCATAAGTGCAAAGAAAACAGAGCACAAAAAAAGTTTAACATATATAATTGATTCGGAGCTATTACACAGGTACAATCATCAGTGCAAAGACAACAGATCACAAATAAAAATAGTCAATGATACACATCTGATTCAGAAAAACCCATAATTAGTGCAAAGGCACAGAACATAAGTAGAAATAGTTTAAAAGAGTTGAATAATAATGCTATTATAGCAATATTATTCATATTATCACTATTAGTGCATGAAAAAAAAATATAGAATGAAGAGAAATAATACTAAATCAGTATTTATCTTTTTTCTGAGTTTGGGCATTGCTGATGACACTTGTTAACAGCTCTGGAAAAACTGTTTTCAACTCATTTTACATGAGCTCTTAACATTGTGTTCTACATTATTTACTCCAGTACAAAAATAACTCAGCTTTCATATAAAACTGATTTTTTAAGTCCAATACATAGTTGCCAAGTGAACATTGCACATTGAAAATACAAAAATTAAATTATTCAATGCATCAAAAAATACACTAAAAACCCAGAAGAGAAAATAGTCAATACCTGAGCAGCTTTTACAAGTGGGATAGCATGACATGCATTCTCCTTTGTTTTCAGAAGGTGATGAATAGTAGCCATCGGCACAATTTTTATCACAAGACTTATCATTCAGATACAAGTTTGGAGAACATGAAGTGCAGTTTTGCTTTGAGCCACCAATGCAGGTTGTACAGTCTGAGTGGCAAATTTCACATTTCCCTTTTGAATCGTCAAAATACCTATGCACGACAAAAGATTTTAAAATAAAAATCTAAACTCGAAAATGTGTTAACAGATCCTTTAAATATAAATTATTTAATATAGCAATAAAAAAGATATTTCATATAAAAAAAGGAAAGAAGTCATAGAATACAAAATGTAATGAAAATTAGAAAAATCCATATTCTTCGTCTTCCTTATCCCCAAAATTAGCAGGGCTAAATAATGTACATGATGAAATTCATGACCCGGAGGAAGTCGGCCACCAAAAGTGGGTTATTTAGTATGTCCCTCTTGTCTAGTCCAAGACAGTCCAGGATATGTTGGGGAGAAGTCTGCATGTTGTGGCACCTGGGGCAGTTTGGGAAGATTTTAATACTACTCTCGAAGGAAAGAGACTTAAGGTGGAAAATCCATATTAGTAGCAATAATTTATTTACATCAAATAAATTATTGCAACTCATATGGATTTTTATCCTACGTGCTAGAGCTGCACAATGGGCAATTGGTGATAGTATAGAAAACATACCTGTTCATAGTTATAGGAAAATATTCAGTATATTTCACAAAATAATATAAATTTCATTATAATTGTAGCAAAATATACTAAATATTTTACACATAGGGAATTTTAGGGATTTTATAGTCATCAAAATAGAAAAACTGCAATATTTTCCAGTTATGATTTCACATTAAATGATCTTGAAATGTTATGTAGTATGTTTATTCATAATTCTGAATAGTAAGTAATAGGCATTTAATTCATAAAAGATAGTTAACTAAATTTTATAAATGAGGCTCACTTCCTCACGTATTAGGGACACTTATTTAAATATTCAACCAAGCTATAATCTGCACAAAGATTCTATTTCAATAGGGATTTTTTAAGGAAACATACTCAATTTTAGGGAATTTTCTAAAAAGTACAAAATCTAGGAGAACTTTCACTAAACCAGTAGCCCATGATACTGTACACCCTCTGTACCTTTACAATCTTATCTAAGTTTTCACCCACCAGCACATTGACTGCAGCAAGTGATGCTTGACTTCAATGATCTGCTGGGATAGATAGTGGAGTTACCTACAATAACTGGATTTATCACAAAATTTTAAGATTCTAAAATTGATAAGTCATGTATTAAAAAACTGCTAGATGCCTTTAGTACCGCCACAGCTGTTCCAGAAAATTTTCATTAAGCACGCTTCTCCCTCTTAAAATATAAAAACTATTTTGAAAAGAAATATCGAACATAGGGTGGAGCTCACTACTTTATGAAAAAAATATCATATCTCAGAATGAATGTTAAAAACTCACCCATCAGGACAAGAATGCAAACATCTTCCTTTGTGGTAAAGAAGGTTTTTAGCACATGCAAGACATTCACTATTACTGCATTTTGTGCAATGCTTGTCGCAACCCCTGCATTCATCTTGGGATGCATAATAATCTGTAGGACATTTTTCCACACACTGACCTTCCAGCCACAAGTACCTTAAAAACACAAAATGAAATTTTTCATGAAGGAAAGAGGTAAGAAATTTACAATGCGTCATTTAAATTAGCATAAAATCCATTATAATAACCTTCTCAAACACCACACTAAACAAAGTTTGAGTAAATTTGAACATACTTCGGAATAGAATGCTGCAGGAGACATTATGACTTATTTGATAACTCAGTTGCTATAGCTTGTTTTCATTAGCAAAAGATTGTTGTTGTAGTTCATTTACGTCACACTAGAGCAACACAATGGGCTATTGGCGATAGTCTGGGACACATCTCCGAGGATGACCTGAAGACATGCCATCACCATTTTGATCCTCTGCAGAGGGGATGGCACCCCCACTTCAATGACCCGACGACCTGTGCAAGAAGTCGAGCACTTTACGATAAAACAGTTTGACGAGGATCCATACCGTACGTCCTTGGACCTTCACCCACCTGTGCACTGACCGCAGCTAGTGATGTTTGATTTCGGTGATCTGCTGGGAACTGTGTCTTAACAATCAGTCCACTGAGGGAACATTTTCAAAAGGAAACTGACAATTAACAGCAAGAAAACCTATGGATATTTTTTTTCAATTAATTTTTTTATAACTGAAGTTGAACAGCTGATCTAATTCTGAGTGTAAGACTATCAGTGTTCAACCCCAGAGCCTTATAATTTTGAACCCAATCCAAAAAAGGAACTCCAGGATCAAGCAGTGGGACAAACTAACCTTTGTATAGGACTTTTTGATGGAATTTACCCACATTTGGGTCACAGAGAGGTAAATCACAAAAACCTCTTACAGTTAGCTCAATGGCAAAGGGATTCTACTCCATGATCCGTCTACCACTGAGGATATTTATGTCAGCACTGTGGTCGGTGCAAGACGGGGGCAGAATTCGAATCGACCTGTGTACACTGGGATCGAACCTGAGTTACCTCATTGAGTGCTTAAACCACAGTTTCTCTCTAGGTGTTGGACAAAAGAGGACAATGTTTGATTCTGAGGTATTCCAGCAATCTTCTTTTTTTCCACATTTGATATGTCAGACTTAATTCATAGCCTTTTTGCTCAGCTTAAGCAAAATTATATAATGTTGTTTACCGTAAGTGTACATTGAAGCGCACATTAAATAACTTATTTCTTTATAAATTGAGGTGTTTAATTATTTCAGACCACACTTTAATACAAAATACTTAATGTTTTCAATACAGATAATTATCTCAAAATCTATTCGAAAAATGTTTATTTAAAACTTTTTAAAATATGTTATACCTCGAAAATACACTGAAGCAAGGATTAATCAAAATAATGTTTAATGAACAATGGTTAGAAAAATGATATCAGCAACAGAACCATTATTGTGTTTATGATACTGTAAATTAAATCAGAAAGTTCAATGACAATTTATATAACAGTAATAATGTCATCATTACCCTTGTTCACAACGAACACAGTCTTGGGCTCCAGGACCTGAACATTGCTCACAATGAGTATGACAAGGTTCACAAGCAATACCCGGGTTATTCCAACCTAAAAGAGGAACAAGATTGCTACAAAATGTAACAAAATGATCAGAGGAAAGTAAAGGTAATAGCGATCACAAACAACCAGAGTATAAAAATATAATAATTACATTATTTAGCAAAAATAGGATAGATTTTACTATAAAGCAGATGTGGTTATTGTACTTGTATAAATGTGTATGTTGTGAAAAGTTTACTAAAATTTTAACGTCAGTCATATAGAAATCACATAAGTCAACATAAGTCACAGCAGTGTAACATAAGTCACAGCTTCTTCTCTACTTGCGACTTTCTATATGTCATTTTATATGACTTTCCCTTTCTTATATGCATTATCATATTAGGCTGTTAAATAACATTCCATATAATTTTTTTAAAAATTATTAAACATTTATCAATTGAAAAAAAAATTTAAAAAAAAAGAAAAAAATATCGAAATGCAATGTCAGTCACCATGGAATTGCCTCGAGTCTTTAAGAATTACAGTCAATTAAGAATTATCCTAAACTCAGGATTTAATTTTTTAATAACTGCAAATAGTCATACCAAGCAGAAAGAGCAAAAGGAGAACTAAACAAAGAATAATTAGATAATGAAGAAATATAGTAGAATAAGATGGAATAAAAGATAAATTTAAGAATACCTTTTCTGCAGTTAGAACCTACATATGAGCAAAATTCTGAGGAATCGAGCTCCCAATCGATTTTACAGCTAGTACATGAATCTCCATCCCTACATGAGTCACATGACCAGTGGCACCTGTTTATAAAAAGAAATACTTCTTAAAAAATGAAAACTATTTTAAATTTATGCAGTATAAGGTACCAAAACATTAAGTTTCTAAAAAAGGCAAATTTAACGAACAATTTTTGAAATAGGTGAATTAGTTTCAGGCTATTTTTAAATTATTTTTTATAAAGAAAACGAGACGTAAAAATAAATTGTCTAGACTTGCTCACAGATATCTAAAAGTCAGAAGTATTTATATCATTTTTAAACTGAGAGTCAAAATAGACAAGGTGAAAGAGGGGAAGGAGGAGAAAAAGAATAATTGCATTGAGGCTTGAGCATTGTGGAAAAGCTATTAAAAAAAAGTACATCTCTATTTTTTATGAGAAATTCTCAAGAATTACCCTCTTATTCTTAGGAATTTTGAGAATTTAAAAGTGCTTAAAAGGCTGATTTTTAAAATTAAATTTCTTCTTTAGAAAAAAGATGTTTATTATTTATACAAATTGCAGGAATCTTACAGAATTTCTTTTTTAGCAGTATGAAAACTTCTACACCTTCTATTTTAAAGCAACTAGCAAGCTCTTTAATCATTGCCTTCAGCTATGAAAAAGTGCATAAAATCATTTTTAGCACTATTTTTTTCATTAAAAAGTCAGCAATAATTGCAGATAAGATATTTCTAAAGGATTATAATTATGTATTTATAGAGATATAAGAAATTTAAATATTTATTCATTGAGTTTTCTTATCAAATTGTATTTTTATGTCGATTATTCTAGAAAAAAGGGCATAAAAATTAATTGTTAGCTCACTTAGTAAAAATCAAATGAAAGTATCTGCACTTCTAAGTTATTTAATTAATTAATCCTTATTTAACCAACAGAGTGTTTCACATATGTCAAAGATTGTATAGTATTTTTTTCCTTTTTTTCTTACAATGCACAATCATCTTATGAAATAAAGGGGTGGGGGAGTCACGGGGTAGAAAATACATTTAAATGAAGATATATCTTTAGGAGGTTTACAACTGCTTAGGTCCTCTGACACAGAATTTTTTGCTAAACATATCGTTCATACTTTTTCCATTCTTTTGTATTAATTTAGTTTAAAATAAGTGAGAAAAAAATATATAGATTTTTTTAAACTTTTGTTTTTTACCTCACAAGATGCTGAAAATGTTGCTCATTTAACGTAACCCAGTGGGCACCAGTGAGCCTAAGTAACGGAGGCCAGCAACATTACCCACGCCACAGATACCCGTTCAAGTATTTGGAGAAATTTGCCTTTATAGAGGACTTTTTTGATAGAACTAACTCACATTTGCATTACACGGAGAGGAAAAATGTGAAACTCTCCCACGGTTAGCCTGGTGGCAATGGGACTCTATCCATGATCCGTCTACCACTGAAGATATTTTACGTCAGCCAGGTGTGGAATTCTAATCAACCAGCAATTGCTGGGATTCCAACCCCTCATTAGAAAATGAGAAGCTCTATCCTTTGAGCCACCACGGCTCGAATAAATAGGATTGTAATTCTTGAATGAAACTCAAATCCAACACAAAAATTAATAGCAATCCATGATAGAGTAACAATTTTTACAAAGTGTATTCATGCTATTTTATTAGTTTTTAGTCAGTAGTTAAAAACAAAGAAATATTGAAAGAAAGAAGCATGTCATGAAGTAAAATAAATTATATTTTATTTTAAAAGTAATTCATTAAAACATAATCTTACTTTGTGCAAACATAATCGTCACGGTTTGCATAATAACCTTGAGGACAATGTTGATGACAAGTATTGTTGTGTAAAACATATGGAGGAAGACAACTCAAACAGTTATGTGCTTGAGAACCATAACAGGAAGCACAAGATCTATCACACCTTCCACATCTATGAATTTAAATAAAAAGCTATAGAGGTAATCAAAATAAAAGCTCTTTTTTTATGGAAAATGATACAAGATAAAATAATTTTAAATCAATTAATTAGCACTTTAACTGGTTCGCTACTTCGGTAACGAGTGAGAAATCTAGTTTTCCATGTAGTAAAAAAATAAACTAATAGTATTTTAAAAAGAGTTTAGAGCTAACAATTAAAAGAAGAAAATGAACTCATAGTAGTAAAAACAAGTCTAATAGCTAAACTTTATAATACATTTTATCTGGTGATAACTTATTATTATTTTTTGATAAAACATTTTATCTGCTGATAATCAATTATAATTAATTTATAAAAAAATTTCTGCATATAACTTTTACTTGTTTTATTTAATTTTATAGAAAATAAGGTGATGTAGAAAACCAAGATTTTTAGTGAGGTGAAATTTTCATCTATCCAGAAACTGACAATTAGCCAGCATTCCAGGAAGTCAAGTTTATACAGTAATATTTAAATTATACCTTATTTATATACTTAGAGTACATTGCAAATAAACTGCAAATGAAGTCAAAAATAAACATTTAAAAAAAAATAGTATAACAGGAATAAATAAATTATTTATTTTAAATATATCACCTGAAAAATTTTGATTGAAAGCAGTAAAGATATATAATGGACATCACACATTTTGTTTTATATTATGCAGCTGTTATTTATGACAGATCATAAGTAACTGTAAAAGTAACTTTTAGTTACTGAGTGAAACATTTTCTGTTAGTTGGCATAAATATATATACTGTATGTATCAATTACGGTGTTTTATTATAGCATATTATAATAAAACAGTCTTTTTCTTAAATTATAGAATATTATTATTATCCTAATAAATGATGAATTTGAGAATATTTGAAAATTCTTTATAAATATAAGTAATTTTTAATATAAACAATTATTATTTATAAAATTTATAATTTTATAGTTATAAATTTTATAAATAAATAAATTAGGCAAAAAATTTCAGAAGATTTCAATTTATTGATATAAATGGAACTAAAATTGAGAATCAGAAAATATCCTTAATAATTCAGATCAAAATTTTTTAAGAAAAAAAAATTGGAGATACTTGGAGATGATATTGAAGGTACTTTAAGGTATCTCACACAAAAATTAAATCCTTTTTCCTTGTTTTTTGGATATTTTATTTTAATTCCAGATTGATTGATTTTTGAACTTTTCCCCATTCTGCGACTAATGGGCCAATTCCCTAAAATTTCTAATATATAAATTCGGCAATTCCAATATATAAATTTCGCAAATATGCAAATACCAATAAATTTGTATAGAATAGAACTTACACATCTTGATCTCTGAACGTCCCCTCAGGGCAAGTTGATAAACATTTATGATTATACAAAACAAATCCATTTTTGCATGAATCACAGGTATCAAGAGACTGACAAGACGAACAAGATGACAGACACGGATAACAGTAATTCATAGGAATAACTCCTTCTACAAAAAAAAATTCAACATTTTATCAACTGTGAAAGCACTTTTAATTTAATATTTGCCATTAAAATATGTAAAAATTGGCTTTAAAATGTTATGGTCAGGAAAAAATTCCTATAAAATAAATTACAAATCAAAAAGTGGAATGTTTAAAAAACAGAAAAATTCTGTTGCAAAAATCAAATATATTACTGTAAGCATAAGTTATGGGTAACATAGAATTAAATTAAAATTGTAACAAAATTTTAATTGGTAACAAAAATTATTAATTCTCACTACTAATAGAAGGCATATTTTTTTACATGTAATAATATTAAAAGAAAATACAATTTTATTTCTGTTATCCCTTTCTTATTATTTAGATATTTTTCGAAAATATTTAGCGCACTGAAATATAATATTTAGACCAAATGTATCACAATATCTACTTATTGACCAATATTTAAAAGAAAAAAGTGTTTGCTCATAAAAGACATAAATATGTTAACACATTAATACATTTTGTGTAGTAAAGTGTAAAGATAACTTCATTCACCAACATTTAAAGATGTATATCAAATTTTGAACTTTCATATCANTTTTCAAGCACTCAAAAAATATTTTTAAGCACTTATCATAATGGGCAGGGTGGGAAAGTTTTTTACAATTCACGGTTTTATCTTGTTTTAACCGTCATGTCAAAAAGAACTTTTGGCATTGGCTTTGAAAATTGTCAAAAATCATGAAATTTTGAATCATGTAAAACGAATGACGTTTTCATACGCTACGGACTGACAATACACCGAAATAGATTGGAGTTGAATTAATTGTGAAAACGTTGCCTGGAACAATGTAAACTGCGTCTTTTTGCATAATTCGAAGCATAAATCGACATTGTAAAAGAAAAATCTCAATTTGAAAAAGGGAAAATTAATCACTTTTTTTAAACACTCAATGAAAAAAGCACCTTTTAGGGCTTCTAAAAAACGAAAATCGAAAATAAGCACCTTGAAGCACTTTTTAAAAACGCTACGCATCCTAATATATATATATGAATATGTATTCATGTATAGATATATAGTCAAAAATATAGAGAAGACATGGAAAGTAATAAGGATTAAAGTAAGGAAAAGAAGAAAAATTATTACAACAAAATATTTAAAAAAATATATATTTTTAAAAAAAATATTCTTTTAAAAAAATTTAAAGAATAGACATTAAAAAGACAAATAACAAAAAATCACTTCATCAAGTGACACGATTATATAGCAAAAACGAGTGCTTTCTAATATTGTATCAATATAGCCAAAGCAAAATATATCAATAAAATAGTTGAGGAGCACTAAAAAAAATTGAAACAAAATAGAATGCATTAAGTAAAAAATATATCAAGCATTGAAACAGAAAATAATATATTTTAAAAAAAAATCTATTTTTTAAAAATGTTTTATTTTAATACTCTTTCTTCTTCTTTTTAATTGATCCTAATTATTTTCCATGTTTTCTCTATATTTTTAGCTTATTTCATGAGTTTTAAATACTTGCAGCTTATGAGCAATAAATAAAACTCGTTAATTTTCTTCTTTTTTCTCTCTCTATATATAATCCCAATAGTAATACACTTAATCCAATTTAAAAGTAGCTATTGCAAATAAAAGATTATTGGAATATCTAAATGAAAGTAAACTTGATATCGATGAATTTGTTTATATAACGAAAATTATTTGTGATAATGCGAGTCTAACTGCAAACTTTAAAATCATTTACCACAAAATCATGTCTTTAGAATCTTCAGCAGCTTTTTTTATTAATAAAATTCAAGAGGAATTATCAAATTCAGAAATTTTTTTTCGCAGCAAGAGTTGTCTTGGAAAAATTACTATCTTAATATGAAAGCAGCTTAGCAGTTTTTTCATTAAAGAAATAATTCAAGATGATGGTATAAAGAAATACATAAAAAAAAAATTCGAATTTTTTTCCTTAATTTTCAAGGAATAGAATTCATAAAAATACTATTCAAATATCAAACTAAACCTAGTACAAGAAGCAAAATTTTGCTAATTGTGTTACGATAAGCCAAATATAAATAAAAAGATAATTTCATAGATACCTGAAAAGTAACCATCAGGACATGATTGTACACAAGTGCCCTTCAACAGAAAATGCCTCGAACATGATAAGCAATTATTATAAGAGGGTCCATAACAAGAAGAACAAGATTTGTCACACATGTAACAAGTAAAATCTTTCAGGCTTCCATATTGACCATCTGGACATTTTCTCCGGCATTCACTGTTCATGAAATATATACTAGTTTAAGTTCAACGAAAAATATATAAGTAAAACATTTTCTCCCTTAGAAAAAAAATTAGCATCAAAAAATCAAATGCAATTTAAGAATTTCATTTTCAACACAACTTCATCAGTATTTGCCCTAAGTGCTTTCGGAAGGGAGGCCTGCCCTATTTGCCCTTTGATCCCTAGAAATGCACCTTATTTGTAAAAATAAGCCGCTATCCTTTATGAACACTGCCTGTTTACTCATATTCCATTTAAAAAAATAAATAAGTCACTGGTTAAATAATAAGATAAAATTATCTATGTTTATGGGTTTAATTCTGATTATTATTACAAATATTTACTCTGTTAGGATTATTCTCAAGTGGTTTAATCTTTATAAGTTTCTATTTTTTTTCAGGAAGTATATTAATGAATTTTTTAGGTGATTTTAAATTCTAAAATCATTTTTTAAATAAATACTTTTTTCTTTAAAAAAAAATACACCTTTAAATGTTTCTTTTGTTTTTTTTTGTTGTAATTTTCAATCTAAATTATAGAAAAAAAACTTCCAATTATTAGGCTTGACAACAAAAAAAAAGATTATTAGTCAAAACTTTATCAATTAAACATTTTTATTAATTTATTTTTTTTGAAAAAAATTTATGCTCAGAGATTGTCTTTTAGCATCCCTTTAATTATTTTTTAAACTATGAATTTTTCTCTTGTTTTGATAATGTGCGAGAAATACTTTTTGAAATATAAACATAAAATAATATAAGAGCTTAATTTAAAAATTGTTGAGCATCAAATTCAGTTATTTCCGAATATTAAGCAAATTTATAAATTTTTACGATGTTAAATGAGTACCACTTCAAATTTATAACAACAGTGGCAGGTTTTCCTGCATCGAAAAACCTGTTTTTTCCCAAATTATTCAATGGAAAAGTGGTATGTAGCAGGGAAGTTTCACACGAATTTTGCATAAGGGTGAATGCTTGGAGTACTAAGTTATATAGTTTTAATGATTTCATGAGTTGTATAATAATTATTAATTAAAAAGATAAGTCAAAAAACAATTTCTTTTCCTAATTTTAAGTTTGTTATTAGGTTATAAAATAAATAAAATTATTAATGAAAATTGCATAATGTAGATTAATCAGGATTTGATGTGTAAAATAAAAATTACTTACGTTTGTTCATCATCCATAGCAACTTCAAACTCACCAAGCATAGCACATTTGTTCTAAAAAACACAAAATAGAATTAAAAAGCAGTATGTAGCAAGATAACAAAAATAATAATTGATTAATAATACTGATCGTAAATAAACCTTTAAATTAATAAGATATTTTTAGTTTAGAGATTTAAAATCAAAGATAAGAAAGAACATAGAAAATTTTTTTTTAAGACAAGCAGTTAAAATTTTTAAATATTATTATAACCATAACTTCTATCAATTATCCTTTCTTCAATTCTATTCAATATCACAGACTTTTTAATTGCATTTGGTGAATTTGCTTATTCTTGCTAAAAAAGGGGGAGCTCGAAATTGCCAAAACAAATATGCTTACTGAATATTTGAAAGCCCCTCATGTTCCTTTGTTTTCTTTTCCTTTGTTTTAACCCTTTCTCAAAAATCAAAATTTCCATTAATTATTCTTTTAAAATTTTTCATTAAACAAACTGAAATTAACTTTAAAATGTGCAACAAAAAATCAAATATTAGATAATAAAATCTTTAATTAACTAGGTTTATGAATACTTACAATATATGGCTCATTCAATTCTGTAATGCCACGAACTAAAGTATGTCTTCGTGCTGAATTATCCTGTTCAGACTCTCGCAAACTAAATCTTTCATAAGGTACCTTCTCAGTTCCATAAAAAATTAAAGACCAGTTTGTAAGCTTGCCTGTTAAAAAAAAAGTTAATGCCTTTTTGCAATTTGACACTGAAAAATTTGTTTTTTACTTGAGAGTAAGCTTACATCCAACAATAATCTGTTAGATAAAAATATTCTTAACATATTCCAAAAGTCAAAATCTCATTATCTGTGTATTTAATACTCGACATAGAGAGTTTGCAGATAATTATTTAATTTCTGTAATTCAATCGTCTTATTTCTATAGATTAGAATGAGAGAGAACAGATCGCAATCTATAAAAAAACTCAATTATTAATGAAACAATTTACGTATTTAAAAAGGCAAGCATTTTATTTTAAAAGCAACATACAATTGAAAGGATTACGGATGAATAAATTAAGTAATATTTTAAATACTCGATGGTTTATACAAATATTATGATGTTTGTTGTTGTAGTTCATTTATGTTGCACTAGAATTGCACAATGGGCTATTGGCTATGGTCTAGGAAACATCCCTGGGGATGATCCGAAGATCTGCCATCACAATTTTGATCCTCTGCAGAGAAGATGGCACCCCCGCTTCGATAGCCTGATGACGAAATATTATGGAGAATATGCTTATAGATTATGTCTCCATGGATGATTTCATGTGTAAATAAAATTTATTTCGGAAATTTAGTTGATTGAAAAATTAATTAACACTGTGACTGAGATATTACATGTATAAAAAAAACTGCAATAATGAAAAAACCTGCACCCTCTAGTGGATTCCTACCCATGAGGGCATTATGGGAAATGAGTGAGCAGACTTCCTTGTAAAGAAGCCCAAGACTTGGATCAATCTTCCATTGCTCAGAAGACGCAAATGTGGTCGTCAAATGCAAACTGTTCAAAGAAACTTTTAAGAAACCTTCCATTCGAGATCTAACTATCCCAGAAGTCTCTCATCTGTAATAGAAAGACTAAAGATATCTTCAGACAATATCATCAGACACTATCTCATATGCAGATATTGCCCTTAAACCCAATTAAGGGCAGAACACATTTTCAACTGTCAGACCATTCTAGCCGCATTCCATTCCAGATGCAATCTGTTTTGATTTCTACAGGTATCTTAGAGATGAAGATATTTCCAGCCAAGACCACTAGATACTACCCCATATGTAGCTATTGTGTGCAAACCCAATTAACACCAGAGCACATTTTCAAATATAAGGACAGTCTAGCTGCACTTTTTAAACTCAGATCACCACCTGAGGGCATTCTATACAATCATCAGGAGCCAGAGCTTGGAAAACTCATACTCTACACTTTTGGAAATATTTAGCACTGAAATAGACAACACAAAAACAACTGAGATCTTATTAAGCTTTTGTACAGAGTGTTTAAAAATTCAAAATTTTTCAAGGGATGATAAAAAGCATCAAGAGGATGTTAATTTACTACAGAATATGGTTCTGCAGTGGACTGATCGTAAAGACACAGTTCCCAGTAGAACACCGAAGCATCACTGGCTGTGGTCATTAAGCGGCTGGGTGACCACTTTGATCAGCCTACGTAGGGACCGAGGGTATGCGGTATCAGTCCTCATTAAAATGTTCTACTGTAAAGTGATTGGTGTAGGGTCCATTGTATTGCTTCTGCATTCTCCCCTCTCAAACCATGCAACTTTTTGCTATGAGGTCACCCTAAATCTTTAGCTAATACAACACCTGTGGATACATTGGATAATCTCAAACCATAGATTGCCATTGCTTAACAGACATCAAAACTACACTTGGCATCTAGAAGCCTATTCAGGAATTTTTACGCTGTTGTAGATTGTGCAATGAAGTCAACAGGAGCCACTTTGAACAGCTCTTGCAATAATTAATCAAATATATCTTTTGTTAGCAAGTTTGTAGTTGTTTTCTAGTGTAACATGGAAACCGACATGGATTTTTGTGATTTTCTCCCATTTAATGTGGTTAACAAACTAATGCTTTATGGTAAATTTTTATCCTTGGGTGCTTTTAATAAGCCAGTTTACTTTTAGAACATCCTGTATGCAAAATGAAGATTGGATGATTTGAATTGATACGCCTACTCTTTCCCTGAATACTGGATACAGAATTGAGTAAATTAATAAAAGGGAATGAATAATACCTGATTCCATAGTCTCGAGACCACCATCATTTGCAATCATAAGCTTCCAAGTTCCATGAGGTGATTCACCCCAAAAATGTACAGACATAAAAGGCCAATCTCTAAAATAACCTTCTATTTTATCACGGGGTCTTGGTAGAAGAATTTCAGATTGTGTATCTGACGGTGATATTAATGTTATGTGTAAATTCCCCCGAGGCACAAAAAAGAGAGAAATTTTCACTTGAACATGTTCCAAGTAACGGACATCATTTCTGGTATTGCTGCAGCCATTTGTTGTTATAGTTGCTTCTACTATACTCCCATAAGAGGAAGGAATAACTCTAAAACATAAAGATTTAAACAATTAAAAAAACAATGAAAAAAAAGAAATAATAAGAACTTTTGCGTTCATTAATCCGCCAAGCACAACCACATGATTAGGCTCATCGATGTACTTTGAGATGCATAGTTAGGTATAATAACATATTATTATTCTTGAGTTGTAAGTGCCATATTTGTGAATTTTTTTTAAAAATGTATTATTATTATAATTTTTTGTGTGCATTAAACATTGTTAAAAAGTTACATTAAACACTTGGGAATTGTTAAACACTATCTTCATATGAAAGTCTTCATATGCCATATTTACAGAAAATACTTATATATACTATGAATACTTATTGAACATTTTGAAGAAAGTTAAAATTGACTATTTTTATATTTCAAATTGACTATTTCTATACTTCTCTTTCCAATTTGAATACACTTGAATAAAAATATTTATCAAATATTTCACAAGAAATATTTGATAATTATATATTTCATAAGAAACCAAATAATTCTAATAAGCTTAAAACTAGAAAAATAAAGCAAACAAATCTATTTCTATTCAAATTTAGAAGTACTACAAAATCCACAAATTATGATAGATCATCTTTCCATTATTACATATAAATTTAACTAAAAATAAAATATAAAAATTTACAGAAGTTTGTTGTGTTGAAGAAAATTTTACAGATTTCATAACCTGACCTGCTAATGTCAGAAATTCAAAAAGCTTGTGATAATTTTGTGATGATGGCATAGCATATTGAGTGAAACAATAATAAAAGTTTTTTCACCCCTAAAAATTACAATTCAATAAATTAATCTATCTGAAAATAAATAAAGAAGCTGAGTAGCTGATTTAGCATTTATTTTTTAAAAAAAACTTTTCATAAGAGCTTTTCTGAAATTTTTTTCGGCTTGCCTTTCTTGTCAACAAAATATCTTAAGTTTGTTTGGACAAAGAACATAAGGAGTTTTTGGATATTTGTTTCGTAAATAAATATTTTCTCACAGGTTGCATCACTATGAGGAACAGTTAATAACACAGACTTTACTTTGACCATTACTCTAGAGAAATTGCATTTCTTTAATTTACATGACACATCAATCCTATCAAAAGAATGAAAAATTGTGAAATGACTGTAAAGCACAAAACCGAGTTTCTAGAATATCAAGAATCTTGCTTTGCTAACTTTTCTTAGCATTTCTAAAAACACACACTATTAACAAATAAAAAAATTGATACTTAAAAAGGAAACAATTGAAACATTAGTCAAATTAGCTATTTTAGCATGATTTAAGATATCACTTTTAAAAGAGAAATCATCTTTCTACGCTATATTGAAACCAGAATTATAATTTTTTTTGGTTCATCAAATTTATTATAATTTAAAAAAAATAAAGTTATAAAATTGAATTAAGGATAAACCAAATACTCTCAAACCAAATGCTTGCTGACATGGAAGGAAGTATATGTTGATATATGCAAAATGTTCATAGATCCGCTGATTTGTATATTAAAAAAAAAAGCCAGAAAAAATATTTTGCTGGCCAGAGGTTCTGAGATTGAACACAAAAGTGTGAGAAATTGAAGTTCTGTATAATATATATGTGGGGGTCAGGCCAAGTTATCTATAGGCTCAGGTATATCAATCATAAAAGCTGTCCTTTTCTTCTTTCTTTCTTTCCTTCTCATTTTACTAGAGCTTCCTAATAGAAAACTATAAAAATCTCTTAAAATTTTAAATTTTAATGAACTAAATTAATTTTAAAAAACAATCATGAATGTAAAACAATTACTAATTGTTTTATTATTTGTGTTAACACAGATAAATAAACACAGTTTTAAAAAATTCCCAATTAGTGCATCAATTGTTTACCTTTCTGTGGTATCGGGTGGATTAATGCAAATATGTTGCTCAGGTAATGTTTTCCATCCTCTGGCAAGCCTCACCATGGCAGCAGCATCCATCAATCCATATCCAAATTTTGTACTAACTGAAAACAGTAGACATATCACTTTTAATAAAACTATTACAGTGAATTACTTACTCAAAATAACAATTTTTATAATTAACAGAAGTATTAATTAATATCTTCTTCAATGGTTGGAGCTAATTGTGCTACAAGCAACAAAGCTACTGTGTAAGCCACTTTTTTTTCATAGGTTATAGCGTTAAGCAATATTTTTTTAGAAAAGTAGTGTAGCGAAAAGTACAGTACAAACAAACATTAGCTTGCACCAATTCCTGGAAATTACTTTTAACATTAGATTAGTAGTGAAACAAGGTTAACTAATAATGATTCGAACCTGATAAGTACAAACTGGAGTTAGTCTAACAGAATATGCAATGAGATTATGATGAGATATGCATGAGATGAGATGGTTGTGGATTTTAGATTTTATTTAGCCATTGTGAGTTATTGCTAATTTATTAATTTGCTTACAACATATCCATGACTTGAAATTCAAATTTACAATGTAAAAAGAATGAAACTCCCTGAATAACTTTTGATTTAATGATGGGATTTTCAGCTACTAAAACGGAAAGCGATTTTACATATACTAATTAATTAGTCCAGACGATGCTTTAAGCAACGAAATCAGACACAATAATGTACTTTGCCTGATTAAACATGCTTGTTTTTTCAACAGATTATTGATTTCCAGATCCTCAAAAATGGGTGTAGCTACAATCTGGAAAAAAAATCCTCTCAATAATTTAAGAAAAAGCTATCAAAAGCTTGAACCGTTTAGTGTTAATTATTCTTTTTGCTTATTTCACCATAGATCAAGCAAAATAATAACAATAAAGCATTAGCAATTAGATAAGCATATTAATAACTATTTGCATTCAATCATAATATTCGTTTATCCAAATATAATTTAACAAAAATAATGTTTAATTATTATTTATTATTATTTTATTTAATAATAGTCAATATAATTTTGAATTATAAGGCATACAAATTTGTAAGAATGTAATTTATATGGCGAAATACAAAATTTGAACGCAATTGGTCGAATAGTTCCTGAAAAATCAAAATTTAAAAAAGTCTCTTTATTTCTTAGACAAGTTGTTACCCATTGATCTGAAGTAGATGAGCTTCAAGCCACAATTGATATTAATTTTATCAGATAAAGTAATCACTTCACACACAAGAAAATAGCTATTAAAGTAAGCATTATGATGGTTAAAATAATTAAATCTTGATTTTCAGAAAATTTATATTATGGGAGTTTCAACTAAAATAAAATTAAAACATTACATTATATTATGTTAAGTGATCATGGGATGCTCATTGGAAAAAAAGATATTTTCAAACATAAATTAAGTATTATATATAAATCAAATAGGTATTGATAAAAATAAATTTATATAAAAGTCTCGTTATTATTATAATTTATTTAAAAAAAATCACAAAACACTACACAGAATTTGTCACAAATTACAAACCAATGAATTTACAAAATAAAAATAATAAATCACAATTTTTCCTTCGTCAGAAAAGCCTACAGGTTTTTATTAATTTACTTCAATTTACTACCATTTTTTCGTATTTACTTTCTTAATTTTATGCACATAAAAATTTAACTATTAATTTCATTTGTTTGAAAGAAGAAGGCAACCTAAAAAGTTATAAAAATCAAATGTATTTTAATACCTTTTCTGCCAATGCCATTTGTAATCCAACCCGCTTCTTTCGATAATGGCTCATACCTGGATGTCAATACTGTTATGTACTGCATATCTCTCCAAGTTAGTCTTGGACTGAAATATTAAAACAAAATATAAAAAAAAATTTAATTGGCATGCCAATATTTTCTTTTGTAATCTGGTAATCATAATAAATTAAGTTTATAGTTACTACAAGATGCAAAAGTCTCAATATATACTCATTTGAAAATAAATATGGAAAACTCTATATATTGTAAAGTATAAGTCAAATCTCTATAGTATAAGTCAAATCCTCAAAATTTCACGAAAAGCAGAGAGCTCAACTTATATACCAGTAATAAAATTGAACATTTGACGATTATGAAACATCAACGCGTCATAAACAATGAAATGGAAAAAAAGATCTCTGTATCCATTTAGCCCTTCCAAAAACTGTTTTTAATATGTTATATGCAATTAATTTTTCATTTTATCTCATCATATTTTCTTTACATATAAAGATTTAAAAAAAAACAAACAATATTTTAAATAATGTTGAGAGAAAAAAGTTAAGAAAATTTATTCAGGAGTATTTCAAATAATATAACACAAGGAAAACATTTGAAACAAACCAAAAAACTCCAGAACATCACCTGCTCGAATTCAGTAACATTAACAGTCTCTTGCAATACATACTGATCTCACTCTTCAATGGATTCCACTTCATCCGCAGAGTCCAACAAAAAATCCTCTTCACCTTAATCGAAGAATTCTTAATTCCGCACTTAATAACATTTGAGTCCACATTTTACCACACATTTAGTATCATTTGCCATTTGATGTCTATAGGAGCATATCTCCTGTTTTTGCAAGAGTTTTTTTCTTTTCCCATCAATTATTTATTTGGAACAATTAATTTCAGAAATTTTCACATTTGGTGCTTCAGTGGTTAATTCATATACCAGACCTCCAGAAATTAGAGCTCTCATAATAAAAAATACAGGGTCAACTTATATTCTGGGATATATTGTATTTTTATAAATCAACTTTTGACTTTCAAAGTATGAACATACTTATGGAAAAATACAAAACATGTTTCGAAAAAGCAATTTAAAAACTCCAACAAACTATCGAATAAAACCTTTGCGGTTTTAAAAAAGTAAAAGTGAAAATTCTATCATTAAGTCTAATGAAATTTTGCTTCATTCCCAGAAGTTGGGTTCGGCAGAAACTTTTAACGCAGCTATGTTTTACCCATTTAATTAGACAAAATATTTTCTTCCTTTTTGGAAAATTTCATTATTTATTTATAGCTTGGAAATACATAAGGAAAATATAATAAAAACTGATGAAAAATTATGGATATTAATGTCTTTATAACTGTTTTTACATAATAAAATATTTTATAAAATATACATATATATAAAAAAAATTCTAAAATAACATTAGTACATACTTTGCCTCTAAAGCAAGAGCACAAATTGCAGCTGCAATTGGAGCAGAAGCTGAAGTACCAGTATGACTTCTTGTACAGACTTCAGAAGGATCGGGATTCATGTTTCTCTGCAATTTTCTTTGATAAGAAAAGCTAACATCAACAGTTACCTGAAAAATATAAATTGTATTACAATAATAACAAAACCAAAAAATTTTCATGAAAAATTTCATAACGGCAGATAAAAAAAATTTCTAGTGACAATAATATGTTTAAAATAAAATTAAAAAACTAACAAAAACACACTGTTTAGTATAAAAATGAGTGAAATATATTTACAAAATGCTTTCTTTACAATTACACAGTAGTTAAATAATTTTATTTGTAAAGTGCAAACTTAATAAACAAATGACATGATATGCAATGAAAAAAAAAACATTAAAACAAATATCCTGTGGGGCCAGGATAGTCTGGTCAGTAGGGCACTGGATTCTCGTTCGTGAGAACGGGAGTTCGAATTCAGCCGGCTGAAGACTGTCTGTGTATTAAATTATGACTGGTGCACGTTAAATCTGTTGGGTCACGAAGCTCTCCATGCTCCCATAACAAATTATACCTCTGGGGGTACTGGATTAGAGATTGATAGTTCACTGGTTCAGGCCAAAATACGATCTGTGGATGAATGAATGGATGTATGAATGGGTGTGGCAAAAGTCGAATTTTCGGTAGTTGATGGGACCACTGGAAAACAAAAACAATGGCAACCCCAGCGCCTTAATGGCCGACGACAACAACAACAAAACAAATATCCTAAAACAATTTTACATACTAAATTACAATCATAATGATTTTGTATGTTAAATAAATGTTGAAAAATGCAATAATCAACTCAATTAGATGAATAAACTGAATCTATACTAAGCCCTTCAGAATTACAGAAATGTTGCATAACAACAATCTTCTATTACATACAAGATAATTAATATCTATAGACAAAAATTCAGTAACTTGCTAATGAGCATCAAAAAATAAAAATAGTGTTACATTATCTGGAAAAGACTTACAATGTTTTGGTCCCTATTAGAAGCACCACTACTGTAAGTAGTTGCTAGAGTAGATGAGCACTGTTCCAAGTACCAGGGCATAAGTCCGCTTTGAGTAGCACTACTAACTGAAATAGTATAGATGGAATTTGTATAGCCATCACAGTTACAGTTATCACTGTAACGACCACCATTTCCGGAAGCCCACACAAATATAGACCCTAAGCCTGATCTTCCCTGAAAAAAATAATCTATGATAAACATACTTGAATCATAACAAATATATTACACAAATTTATAAGTTGAATTCTGATGACATCTAAACAAATCTGGTTCTTTTTTAATACTCTTCAGGTCCTTGGATACAATGTAGAAATTTAGTTTTCTATAATTATAATTACTACAAATATTAAAAAGAACATAAAATTTATTAATTAACTATTCACTGCAGAACCTTTCAACAAAATTAGTAAAAACTTCATGGTTTGGCTACACCAATAATGTTATTACCGATCTCAGTACCAGAAATCTTTCAGCACGTCTGCAGATTATTATACAACCAGCAGATAATTTTACATGTAGTTTTCTTTTCATTTTTAAAGAGTAAACAAATAAATGGGAAATCATTTTTAAAACATCACTAAACTTGTTTCTGATAAAGATGTAAAAGCTTAGTTGGAAGAACATCATAAAGGACAAAAAATAAAAAAAAAAATGTTTTCTATGTTACTTGATATCAAGCTTAACTGTATAACAATTGATTCAATTCTTTTATTCTTCAGTATCACTGTATAACTTAAATTTTAACAACACAAAGTCTATTTGTACAATTTTTAAGGACCTTATAATTGCAAATTTAATCACAAGTATGGATTCATAAAGATAGTGCTGCAAACTCACTTCGTAAATTCTGCTACCAGGTTCCTGATATACAGTTAATGACATAAAAATAAATGTTAGTAATTCATTGTCAATCAATCAGTCTTGTCTGGGCCATTTAAGCAAATTGCTATTATTTGATAAAAATAATATAAGATATATTAAAGATATTAAGAATTTGAAGAAATGTAACAAAAAATGACAGTTAATTTTTTATTTTATAAGATATTGACAAATCTACAGTACATACACATATGTGCAGTTACCAAAATGGAAGAGTTTTTTTTAAAATTTATTATTATTTTTTTTAAATATACAATCATAAATATAATTTAACATGTTGTGTAAGTGTATAATGGAACATGACAATTTTTATATTTTGTTACATTTCAGAGAAATGTGAAAACGTTTTACTCATTTGAGAGAAATGTGAAAACGTTTTACTCATTAATTCCCTATAACACCCAGCAGCCAGAAATGCAGTTGTTATTTTCGTTTGTGAATTTTTATTGTTTTTTCCCATTTATTCAGTTTGCTTTTTGAATTTCGATTAATATGAAATGTATAAATATTATTTTATACTATTAAGATTATTTTTTGATATATGCTTGCATAAAAGTTTGTTCATATCAAAGTTTCATATATTAGTTATATGCTGATGATATCTAAATATATCTGGTTTTTATTTACCTCATGAGACTTCATTATATATATATATATAGAGCAATATATATATAGATACATATATATAGATACATATATATAGAGAGAGAGCAAAATAAATAAATACAAGAAAACACGAAGAAAGTTAAGAAAAACAATAAGTTTCATTTATTGCGCATAAGCTGCAAGTAAAGAGAACTCATTAGATAAGTTCAAAATGAAGATAAAACAAAGGAAAATTATAGACATATGAAAAAAAAGGGGGGAATAATAATGAAAAAAATAACAAACTGATTATAAAAAAAAACAAATAAATGAAAAGGATCATTTTTTTCTTTTTTTTAAAAAAAACCGGGAAATAGAAGATATAATCTTTTCATCAGCCCACACGATTATATCCGCAAAAAAGAGTGCTTTCTGATATTGTATCAATATAGCCAAAGCAAAATATATTAATACAATAGTGCGAGGAGCAGTCAAAAATTTTTTTTTACAAAAATTACAACAAATAAAATAGAACGCAATGAGTAAAAATAACACGTAAAAACAGAAAATAAAATAATTCCATGTAAGTACATCTGATATCACTACTCGCTTTATAGTTTTTGTTTTGTTTTATACTGTTTTTTCTTTTTATTTTATTTTATTTTCTGTTTTTACGTGTTATTTTTACTTATTGTGTTCTATTTTATTTGTTGTAATTTTTGTAAAAAAAATNAAATTGCAATTAATAAGCGTCTGACATAAAATTTCAGGCACATATTAAGAAGAAAAAAAAGAAAAAACTATTTTTCTTACTAAAAAAAAAAAAAAAAAATCAAAAGCTGTAAATAATTTGCAATATATTTTTATTGCACAAAATTTTCTAACTAATATTTACGAAACATTGTTTTATTATCAGTGAATGGCTTCAGGTTTACGTAAGGAATTTACAACGTAAGCTTACTTCTCTAACCTATAGAAAATGTCATTAAAAACAGTGTTTAAATTCGCAAATAGTAGTATATATATATATATATATATATATATATTAAGTGTATTATAAAATTTAGTCAGATAGAACAAAACAATTACAACACTGGCTCAAATGATGTAAATGTTTTCCTAATAAGTATATTTTTGTGCATGATTCTTATAATAAAATAAAATATGCAAGATTTATTTCTACCTATAGACACCATGTATTAACATTTTTCCACCAGCAGAACATAGTGTTAATAAGCAACAACAGTTTTTTTCCTTCTTTATTTTTGTCTGTGACACTTAATCACTTTAAAAAAGTTACAACACAAGATAAAATTTAGTTAGACTTCTTCATTCACTACCTTTAATTTGCATTACTTATACACATTAGTTTCATCATGCTAGACTTATTCCCATTTCACTAATTAATATTTTTAATTCTGTATTTAACTAGTACATAATTCACAATATGCGCAGCAGTTGCTTCATATTAGTATTCATATCCAGTTATGACAGAATAATAATAAATAAATAAATGAAAATTTACATTGAAAATGCCATCTTCGAATGCAGCTCTAGCCAGTTTTCCCGGACCGTCGACCGTCTTACCGTCATCTTCTGGTCCCCAAGAAGCACTATAAATATGAATATGGTCTGGATTTAAACTTAAGGCAGTAGCTTCAATTGTATCAGTAACTGGTCCATCTAACATACGCACACCTATAATACACAAAAATAATATTAAATACATTGAGCCAGTCCAGAGACTTTATATTTTTTGTTTAGGCTGTATCAATCATTTGTGACTGCCCTAGCAACAATTTCTGTTTTTAAATTTCAGTTAGTGTCATTTTCTCTGTGCAGAAATACCACTTCAGTTGGCGTCATGAAAAAACGAATCGATGAATAAAATTTACCAATTATGAATGATAGAGATATTTGAAATAAATAAGCAATTAAGTTTTTTGTTTAAGTTTACATTTAATATTTCAAAATTTATGCATATATATTTCACAATATACGTCACAAATATTTTCAATGCATTTGAATCTACTTATTTATTTTGATAATATTTTGATTTTTTTTCTTTGTGCTTCATTATTTGACCTTTTCCGCATTTAGTGCCGAGGTTTGACCGGTCGCTGGTATAGGTTTTGATGGTCTCCTCTGAAGGTTTTCTTCAATACAAAGTCTAAGGAAAAATTCTGTGCCTCCCAAAAGTAGAGGTGGTCTTTCCTGTAGGTTTCACAGCAATTAAGAGAACTAGCAAAACATCTAAACTACATTAAAAACCATAATAAAATTGAAAGAATTGCAAAGCAATACAAAATTATAGCTATCCAGTGCAAATTCTAGAAAAAATTTACTTACCACCAATACTTGAATTGTATGCAATACCAACACCGCAAAATTCATTATTAGCAGTGGCCGCTACTTCTCCTGCACATCTAGTGCCATGTCTAAAAAAATAATGAAAAAGAATTCTAAATAAATTGGAGAAAAAATGCTAAACAGGTAAAAATTTATAACTTCTAGTCAATAAAGATTAATAGTTTAAATGTAAATATAAAATTTAAAAACTTATTTCGTAAAAACAGATTTTGGAAGTCGAAATAACGCAGTTAATAAATATAATAAGCATAGGCTCTAAAAACATAATTTATAATGCAAAATTTTGTCTTTCTGTAATGTACATATTTGCATATTTAATTTCATTCTTAAAGTATGAAATTGACATTCCCCATTTTTAATACCTGTCAATTAAAAACACACAACTCTAGGTAAAATATGATAGTTTGATTTGAAACAATATTTTACAAGACAAACCTCAGTGTCCAGCCCTAAATATTCATGCCCCAATGGAGAAAAATATCACTCAGTCCGAGTCAGTCAATATATATGTATACATAAATTCTAGACTGGTGAGATTGAGCAGTTCACCTTTAAATGTGCAAACCAACAAAGATTAGAATTTTACCAAACATTGTGTCATCTAGATGTAAATTTTGTTTTTAGGAAATAATATGTATTCATAAACTTCTATAAATTGCAAGGACCCTGAGATAAATAATTTTTAATAAAAACTTTTTTTAATGCTCCAACTCTGTTCCAGAAAATAAGCTAAAGTTGACTCTGCATGCTTTTGTGTAGCACAATTTTAATTTGAAATTTTTATTATGAAAATGAATATTAAAAAAAATAATAACAGAATCACCAGCTCACATAAAAAATACAATTTAATTAAATTCACAGTTGAGTTATATGCCCAATCTTAAAAAAAGAATTAAATCTAATAAATCTTCTTTCATATTTGATTTTAAATCCTTATAAAAGGGGCTGAAATAGCCTGGTTGACAAGGATTCTTATATGTGAGAACGGAAGTTTGAACCCAGTCGGCAAAGACTCCCCTCATAGTAAATGGTGTACCTTAAATCTGTTGGGTGACAAAATCTTTCAGGTTCACATAACAAATTATACCTCTGGGGGTACTGAATTGGAGATTGATCTGGTTCAGGTCAAAATTACGATCTGTGGATGAATGAATGGGTCTGCCCCATAAACGGGCGTGGCAGAAGTCAAATTTTAGCCATAGATGGCGCCACTGGAAATGAAGAGAAATCGCATCAATAATGGCCTACAACAACAATCGACATAAATGTATTTTAATGCTGAGAATAGTCTTTTTACAGAAACTTGGCTAACAGGCAACAGCATTACAATGGGTTAAATGCCAGTAGGATAGAATGAAATTGCTGGAGTCCTAGAAAACTTTGAAATCCAGCTCTGGAGTTCTCTGGTTTCAGGTGCCTGATTAATTGGTATCATAAATGAAAAACAAAATGAAATAACTGGATTGTTCAAAGACTTCTTACTTATTATCATCATCGTCTTGAGGGTTTGGATCAGAATCTGCATCATTGATATCCCAGCTAGCTCTTGCATCCTAAAAATAATTCAAATTTAATACAATAAATCATAATAAAAAGTAAATTATAAATAAAAGAAACAAACAGAATAATAACGAATTAAATAAATTACATCAGGTCCTTAAAAATACTACTTTATTCTTTAAATTATTTTTCCTGTGACAAAATCATATGAAGAAAAATATTAATTAAACATCAAACATTGTGTTTCACAAATAAGCTACATTACAAATATTGGCATATTTTAAAAATAAATATATAGAAAAAAAACCAAATAAAAACATCACTTGTACATTATTTAGTGAAGAACAATAAATTTAAATGAGAGACTCTTATTAAAGCAAAGTAAATTTACAAAAAAGATTTTCAGTAAATAATTTATTAAATAAATTTATAATATATTTATTAGATAATTTATTAAATAAATTTATAATTATTACAATAAATTTAACTGAAAAACATCAGTGAAGTATAATAAATTTAACTGAGGGATTTTCAGTGAAATATTGAATTGATTGCGCTTCCCAGTGAGACTACAGCCATACAAAGATCATGAGGTTATGATCTCTTTTTGGTTTGAACACTTCTAAAATTATCACTTTGCACAGTTGAAACAAGATTTTAGAAAAAAATATAGCTTTAGATTGAAATTCCTGCTCAATTAATAGGAAAATTTTCATTTTTATTTAACTCATTTTAAACTTTTAATAAAACTATGAGGCATCTTAATTTTTTTAAAGCCTTGTAACATAAATAAATGCAATTTTAAGACGAAGAAAAATTGGATATTCTTGCTTGATGATTAGAAATTTTTTAAAAGACCTCTTCGTTATTATTAAGAATATTTTTAGGCCATCGAAATCTAAACTATAATTATCAACTTTTTATATGTCAGCGAATGTTGGGCAATCAACAAAGCAGATGAAGAGAAACTGATGATTTTTGAGAGAAAAATATTAAGGAAAACTTTTGGTGCAGCAAGAAAAAACGTAACTTGGAGAATTCATTACAACCATGAATTACAATCAAAATAAGATGGCTAGGACATGAATTTTAATATAGCGATGAAAATCCTGTTAAAAAAAAAAACCTTCCAAAGGCCAGAGGGAAAAAGAAAAAGAGGTAGAACAAGATGGTTAGATAGAGTAAAGAAGTGGCTAATGGATTTGGGAGTTAAAAGATGGAAATATAGCATCAAATAGATCTAGATGGGGTAAACTGACTGAGACGGCCTTGGCCAGTAATTGGCTGTAGTAACTAAGAAGAAGAATTATCAACTTAGAAAAATAAATATATTTATGACAATATTTATCATTCATAGTATTCCACAATCAACGTATGTTTTTATTACGGTAGAGAACCATTTATCCGGTATCCAGAAAACCGGGAAGAACTTTGCTTGGTTTTCCCGCTATTTTGAAGTATAGCGATTATAAAAAAAAAGTGGAAATTTGACTCATCCTTGAAGTTGAGTTAAGAGGGTGGTAAGGGGAAAGGGGGAATTCTTCTCCTCGTTTGCCCAGAGAAACTTCAATTCTTCCCCTGACCTTGAAGATCATTAGATCAAGAGGGGGCAGGGAAGGGACAAATGTTTTATTTTCTTATGTGAGTTGGTTGTTTTTCTGATAAGCTGCCGTCAATCAAATTTAAAGGAATGGGATGCTGATTTCGTTTTCTCTTTGATTTACGAAGGGGAAATGCATAGCACACACATATCAATGAATGTCCGAGTTAAGGAACTTGAAACTTTTGACTAAGAGTATTGCCAAGTGAGATTTATTTTAAATCTCCTTTAGTTACTCAGTTTTTGTTATCCTTGATTTATTATTATGATGAATTGTTTTATTATTTCAGATAATGCATTATTTATTACGAACAAAACGTTTTTCACTGACCAGTTATATTCATCTATTTGACATCGATTAAAAAAGCAATAATTTTTTTGGAATAAATTCTGATTTTTTAGAAATGCAGCATCATTAGCAAGTTTTTCTTGATGTGGAATCATATCTGCTTTTGTTAAAAAGTCTTTTCATAAAAAATAAAATAAAAGGAGAAGATTGTTTATTAATTTAAGCATATAATTATTTGTTAATAAAAGCAGATGATTATTTTATGAAGCAGACAGCAGTTTTCTTTTCTTAAATTTGATTCTGTTTTTTTTTATTCCACTGCGTTTGAGTTTTTTTTTTTTTTTTAAGACAAATTTCGTACTCAATAAATTAATTATTTTCATTCATAAATTTTATCATTAAGTTTTTTCTTAATTCCGTTGATCTTATAGTATCCTGCCTTGTTCCAGGTTTTAATATTTATGTTAGTGCCTTTTTAAATATCTTTTCCGTTCGATAATTTTCAAGTGTTGTTTTTATTTAGATTAATAAGTTTTCCTTTCATCGCCCCCCCCCTGTAATTAGGTANTTAATTTAAACATAGGATTATTTTATGAAGCAGATTGCAGTTTTGTTTTTCTGATTCCACTACGTTTGATTTTTTTTCTTTTCGCGATAAATTTCGCACTCAATAAATTAATTCTTTTTATTCATACATTTTATCATAATTTTTTTTAAAATTCTGTTGATCTTATAGTATCCTGCCTTGTTCCAGGTTTTAATATTTATGTTAGTGCCTTTTTTAAATATCTTTTCCGTTCGATAATTTTCAAGTGTTGTTTTTATTTAGATTAATAAGTTTTCCATTCATCGCCCCCCCCCTGTATAATTAGGTATGAAATATATTGCGTTTTTTAATTATTGGTTCTGTTTTATATTAGTTAATTTTGGGATTTTAATTACTATCAAAAAATAAATATGCGAATTTTGTATTTTTTAAACTTGTTTTTCTTGTCCAAACTTGCAAATATTTTTATCCTTTTAAATATTATTTTTCAAAAATTAGTTTTTTAAAAATTTTTTAGATCTTTTCCTTTTTTTTCTTATTTTAAAGTGTGTTTCACTTTTTCCTTGTCACTTTTGGCGGATCCAAAAAACCGGAAAATCCAGACATCCGGGATAGCGATGGTCTCAAGCATCCCAGTTAATTGGTTCTCTACTGTATTAGTAAGAAAAGTAATACAAACATATGAAAATTCAAACAGATAAATTGCAAGCACATAAAGAATTACAAATAGGCAAAAACAGATAAACTTACATAATTTTGAACCAAATCAGGGTGATTACTTTGTATACCATCATCCAAAATGCTGACGACAACTCCTTTTCCCGAGTATCCTTCCATCCATGCGGGAATGACATTCATGTCATTACCACCAAAGCCTCCACCATGCTAAAAAAATAAATTAAACAAATGTTCATGCTGTTGTTGTTGTTACTTTACGTCGCACTAGAGCTGCACAATGGGCTATTGGCGACGGTCTGGGAAACATCCCGGAGGTTCCCGGAGAAACATGTTCATGCAAAAGCACATTTTTAAAGAAAAGCTGCATGATTTAATTTTATAAAACTAAGCAAAAATAACAGGTAGCAAGCTTTTGTCGCAATGATGAAATTTAGCATCAAAATAATTTATGCTCACAGACTAATGTGCAAAAGTACTTTAAAATAATAGATAAATATATGCAAGCAATATAATTTAATTTTTGAGGGGGGAAAGAAACAACACCAACAGCAATACACTTACAAGAAACCATTGCTCTGAATATAGGGGATCCTTGAATCCAGTAAAAGAGTTTGAAGTACTTCTTTTAACTCTCTTCCTGACTTCTTGCTGTTCACACCATTGAACCTAAATTACAAAAATAAAACAGCATTATTTAATAAATAAATTTCTCTAAAATATTACACTTTAAAACTTAACACTATAATAGAAATTTTCTTAAAACTAATGGCAATTCTGTCATTATGATATAAAATTTGCTGACTTAATATAATTTAAGATAAATTTGCAATATTTATTGACCTTTAAGCAATTTAAGATCTTTTAAAAACTGGTGCTTATGTATTATTCTGGTAATAATTTTTGCCAACACTGCTTCAAAGTCATTTTGGTTTTCTTCAATATTAATTTAATATAGTAAATGAAAATGAGTAAAAAAAAAGTTGTCAAAATATGAATATAACTTATCGCATTCAAAAAATGAGATAATATTTAAATATCTCATTTCTATATTTCTTTTCAGATATGACGAAAATGGCCGAGGGGATAGTACATAAATACTCAGAAAATATTCTGTTACAAACATAACAAGTTTGTAACAGCGCATTTTGGATAAAAAAAAAATTTTAAAACTGTTTTTTTTTTTTAATTTTTTTTATTTATTATTATCTAAAATTATATGCATTTTAAGTCTGGAAAGTTATGCCGAAATGATGCAAATATTTCAATGCAATTGATGATTTAGTGGAAGATCATGTTCAAGTAGACTGTTTTCAACAAAAAGTATGCTTTGGAAATTCTTCATGCTTCCATACATTATAAAGCGGGATTTTTTTATCTTCACTAAAATGTCACTTCACATGTTCTTCTACTAAAATTTTCAATAAAAAATAGTAAATATAAAAAGGAGCAAAAGAACAGAAAAGTAAAATATTACCGAAGGATCATTTTGCAGCTGCTCTGAGTGAAATAAACTAGGTGATAATGATCTTTTCTCAATAGCATGATGCTCAAAAAGGTAATATCCCTTCAAAGATCCAATCTAAAATAAAAGTAACTATTAAATATTTGGATATTCTATCCCTGATACAGATCCNAATTTAATATAGTAAATGAGTATAAAAAATTTGTCAAAATATGAATATAACTAATCGCATGCAAAAAATGAGATAATATTTAAATATCTCATTTCTATATTTCTTTTCAGATTTGACGAAAATGGTCGAGGGGATAGTACATAAATACTCAGAAAATATTCTGTTATAACAAATTCTGTTCGAAAATATAATACAGACATAACAAATTTGTAACAGCGAGATTTGGATATGAAAAAAATTTTAAAACTGCGTTTTTTTATTATCTAAAATTATATGCATTTTAAGTCTGGAAATGTTATGTTGAAATGATGCAAATATTTCAATGCAATTGATGATTTAGTGGAAGATCAAGTTCAAGTAGACTGTTTTCAACAAAAATTATGCTTTGGAAATTCTTCATGTTTCCATACATTATAAAGCGGGATTTTTTTATCTTCACTAAAATGTCACTTCACATGTTCTTCTACTAAAATTTTCAATAAAAAATAGTAAATATAAAAAGGAACAAAAAAACAGAAAAGTAAAATATTACCGAAGGATCATTTTGCAGCTGCTCTGAGTGAAATAAACTAGGTGATAATGATCTTTTCTCAATAGCGTGATGCTCAAAAAGGTAATATCCCTTCAAAGATCCAATCTAAAATAAAAGTAACTATTAAATATTTGGATATTCTATCCCTGAAACAGATCCACACTAAATAAAAATGATATTTTACTATTTCTTATTAGATAAAAATCGTTGCAAGTTTTATGTTTATGCAGAGATTTCCCTAGGAATAAAAAAGGCAGGGAGCTTCGTCACAGAAAAGGACACTTTTGAGTCTTGAAAGGGCACTTACTTAACACAGTAAAAAAAATTGTAAGTGCAATCTTATACTATTTTATGTGTATATTTCAGAAAAATAATTCTCACTCATTATCAAATTAAGAGAAAATTTGTAGTTTATAAAAAATAATTAAAGATCTAAAAGACCTTCACTAAAAGACAATCACTAAGCACAATTTTTTTTTCTTCAAAAAAGTAAACTAAAATAAATGATTAATGGATAAAAAACTTGAAAACTTTTTTTATAATTTAAACAGAAAATTATGAGAAAATGAACATTTAAAGGAGCACTTTTAGAAAAAAAAAATTAAAATCTCTTAAAAAGTTAATTAATAACCCCTCTACCTGAAAAAAGATAAACTTATAAAAATTAAACCAGTTAAAGAAAATCCTAACAAAATTAATGTTTGTAATAGAAATCAGAATCAAACCTATAAGCATAGATAATTTTACCACTGAGTAATTATTTTTTTAACAGTAAATTGTTTTTTTTAATGGCATATGAATAAAAAGAAAGTTTTTAAGGAATGGCGTATCAAAGGACACGAAGGGCGGGCAACCCTTCTAAAAACGCTTGCGTAGAATACAGGTTTATGTATTGAAAAAGGAATAATGCATAATCCAAGATTTGAACTTATTCGGTCGGGACCACTAAAATTCAACTCAGTTACGATAAAATAGTGATCAATTGTTTTCCAAACCTGCAACCGATAACGGAAAATTCAATGTAAAAGGATGACATGTTGCTTTAATTTTTCTTTTGTGTGTTTTACTCAGTTTTTCTCCACATGACTGTGATTGTTAAACATTCTTCATAATCTTTAATATTTAAAATGTTTATATTTTTAAATTGTAAATTTTTTTTCAATATAATAACTTACTTAAGATAACTATGTAATATTTAATCTGCTAATTAAAACATAATAAGGCGTAGCTAAAAAATTTAATTTATATAAAGCTTCATTTGCATAATTTAATTAGGTTACAAAAATGTTAAAATTACATCTGTTAAATTTATTTTGTTTCTTAAATTTCTAAGTATGATTTTCAAAATTAGTTACTTTTAATAACAATGAGTTTGTTATATTATAATAGTAAATAATATTAATTCATAAATAATGAATTAATAAATAAATTACATTGTTTATCTTTAATAATGAATTAGTTATCATATTTTTAATAATAAATAAATCATTTAAAACAAAAATTCAAATAGAGACAAGTAAACAAGTAACTAGCGAAAATTTTTGCAGACTTTAAATATATAATAAAAAAATATCTTATTCAAGATTATTTTATGTGAAATATTTTAGTGAGGACAGGTATTTATGGTTGGTAATTAAATTTTCTTTAATTTCTACACTAATATTAACATAGAAATTAATTTCAATATAATGATGTGTATAATAAATAACTAAAACTAAAGATTAGAAAAATAGCTTTAGGAAATGTCTTTATTCTAATGCTGATATATTTTAAGCGTTTCTTAACTAAGATTCTACTAAGTATGAAAATTAATGATTTGTTTAATAGTAACCTTTAAAAGTTTATAATATGATCATTTTTTTATAAATACATTGGACAGGGTTTATTATGTAAGAAAAAAAAAAGACTTTGTAGAATCCAATTCAATAGCTAATGGAAATACTTTATTTCCAACACAAAAGGGCTAGCCAAACACAAAAGGGCTTTAGCTGCAAACTACAGGTTTTATAATAATTTCTTTAAAGGTGGAAATTAATGTTTCCCATATCGCTATGCTTTAGATATTACACCACTACTATGTTAAATATTGCATCTCATCTTAACAACTTCTGAAATCAAACAATTACAAATTCTGATGTGCAGCAAAAGAATTAATAAATCAATGTGGTATGTTAGTCCCTCTCTAATTTTTATTTGCAATAAAGATGATTCAATATTTCTAATATATATAATGCATATAAAAATTTTAAATCCCACAATTGAGTCTATACATCAAAATTTTTTGAAAAATGCATTTGTATCACTTTAATGTTTTGAAGGACTGTAAAAACCTATTATCATAATACTCACATTAAATACCTACCTAATACATTAAATATCTATAACCAGTACCATACAAGTAGTACCCTATAACCACAATTACTTAATTATCACTAGTATTAATAATAGTATGGTTATTTTTCTTTTATGGCCCCATGAGAAGAATAATTACCTCTTTGGGGATAATTTTTACTGGCCATACTAATTTCAATCCATACCAATTACACTGTTCATACCAATTACAATCACCAAGGGGCCAAACAGTTTCTTTCCTTGTGAAAGCTTAAAAAATATATATATTTAGAGGTTTGCTTGGTGGTGAATTCAAGTTAATCTCTTTCTCTGATATTTATTTATTCAATTTTTCATGTTTATTACATGTAGGTACCAAAATTTAGAGATTCATTTGGAGCAGGTATTAACATGCAAATTTTCTCACTTCTTTTCAAAACACAGTTAGAATGAACACAATTTCATTTCATTTATTTCAATCAAGAAGTGACAAAAATAAAGCTAAGGCAAAAAATGACCAGTTCTGGTGATACAATCTTACCACATCTTATTGTAAATCATTTTCATTCAAAATCCTTTTTACTTCCAGTAAATTTACAAATAATGCTTGTAACATTTTAAAATAACTCTAAAATATGCACACCCTATGCATAAAAAGGCACGAATGAGAAACATTAGGAAAAAAAATGTCGAAACAAGGCTTACAAACTCAAAAACATAATACATCTCACAATTTTCAAAATTGAATTACCTGGCCTTTGTTAATAAATCCATATTTTGATGCAATTTCATTTGCTGCATCTTCTCCATCAGGAATTTGTACAGCAAATTCATTTGTGTGAAGGCCTGCTCCAACACAGCTAATTATTTGTAAACATAAAGTCAAAAGCGAAACATGAAGTAAGGAAAATCTTATCTTACATGATTTTAAGCATATACTTTGAATTTGGCACTCAATTGACATACACATGTTTTAATAATTTATATTAAGCTATCACAAATAAAAGCAGTAAACACTATAGAGTGACATGTCCCAAAAAATTACCACCTATATATATACATATGATGGTGAATATATAAAATTGTTATTTGATACAGCTGATCATTGTGGAAATATAAACAATCATAACATCAAGTTGGGTTAGATGGAAGTGATAACATATTAACGATAAAAAATATATAATGTATTAGCTTAAGGCAGACGAGAATCATAAAATATTAGTAATAAGGTTATAATTTAAGCAGCTTTTCTATATGATAATCTCAATTCGTCAAATGACTTTATTAATGAATAATAAAAAACAGCTTTTATCGCCAGCTGCATTGATTTAATTGGCCCTTTAATCAACAATTGATAAATTGATAGGATTGCAAGTAGAGCTGGCTGCGGATTGAATGATCCAAAAATCCATCAACAGAAAAATTGACTGACGATTCTCATTTTGTGCACTTTTTCTACTTTCATGATTTTAAGTTGGCAACAGTAAAGCTTGCCGCTGTAAACATAAATATTTATATATATTTTTTTTAAAAGAAATTCTGCTTTGAAGTATTCTTATAGTTTAAGTATTGAAGAAAAGTATTTAAACAAGTTAATTATTCATGTTTATTATAAAGCAAAATACTTATATTTGAATTCTGTTTTTTAAATTTTAATGACTGGACCTTTTGAAAAGTTTTAATGGTAGGTTTTTTTAACCCTGATCTTAATTTGAATTTTTTATCATATTATGGACTTTTTTTCATCTTCGGTATTTTGTTTGGCAGTAGAACATATTAATATAAGTTATAAAGACAAAACTATTCGGGAAAATAAGTGTACATTTGAATTTTAAAATTGCAGAAACTTAACTTGTCTAAGAAAGAAGAAAAAAATCAATCCTTCGATGTTTCAACTTTATTTTAACTTCCGTATTTTGTAATAGTTTATTTTCGTCTCGACCTACAGATTGCAAGCAGAATATTAGGCACAATAGTGCTTTTTTTTTTTATGTATATATAACCGTCGTTGAACAGGCGACCCAATTTTTGGGTTTACGACTACTAACGTTCAACTACGTATCCTTGTAATTTTGAACCCAATACAGAAGACAATGGAACTCCTGTAACATGTTTTAGGAGATATTATGCCTTTGTGGAGGACTTTTACTCTTTGATAGAACTAACTGGCATTTGCGTAACATGGGGAGGAAGACCACGAGAACCTCCCTCGGTTAGCCCGACAGCAAGAGAACTCTAACCCATGGTCCGTCTACCGCTGAGGATATTTCACGTCAGCACTGTGTTCGGTGCAGGCCGGATGCGGAATTCGTATCGACCAGCCATCCCTGGGGTTCGAACCCGGTTCATCTCAATGGTAGGCGAACGCTCTATCCCTTGAGCTATCACGGCTCAATAGTGCTTGTTTGACTTTTATTCCTGGTTTTTTCTGTTTCATTCCAGGATTATTTTCGTATTGTAGTCTGCCGCGTCAACTACAATCGCTAAGGTGCCAAATTCATTTTTAACTTGAAATTAAAAAAAAAAGCCTTTAGAGGTTTGAATTGGGGGATATTTCTGTATCGTGACCTGTCATGCCAACTACAATCGCCAAAATGACAAATAGATTTTACACCTGCAATTTTTTTTAAAAAAAGTATGTTGTTTTTTGTCTGGGGAGGGCTGCGCGTTATACCTTTCAAGTTAGCCCCTTTCTTTGATGTCTGTTTTTTTTTGTTTTTTAGTTTCTCATGGCCACTGCCTGGAAGTTGCCAAGGCTTGGAAATTATTCTGCTACAGATCACGATATGGAAATCTCCCCTGAACTAGTCCCCTTCTGTCATGTTTTTTTTTTAGATATTTATGGGCCGCTGTTTAGAAGTTACCAATATTTGGCAATTATTCTGCTGCAGATCACGATAAGAAAATCTTTCCTTCATATCTAATTATTTTTGTATATTCCAGATTAAAAAATGTGCTCACTTGCATAATATTCTAAATAATGTACATATAACATAACTGTTTTCTCTTGCGATACGGGAACTGCAATTCAATATACTCATTGAGAACATATTACATTTAGTTGATGTAATTGCTAACGTAACCAACCAAATGAATAACTCATTTGAACTAATGCAAATATTATGCAGTAACAGCACACGGAAAGTCCTCTGCTAAACGAAAGGTACTTATCTGTTTCCAGTTGCTGTAGAGAGCTTAATACCGTATCACCTATCTTTGAATATTTAGGTAACGAGTTATAGAAATATTTCCATATCAGTACAATCATCAAGACAGCAAAGGGAATTTTCGTATGTAAAAATTTAGAAAAGTATTTTGAGGTTCGCTCAAGGGGGGCTACAAGTTATATACACTTTCTGTGATCTTTCCCCCCTTTTTTTTTTCGCTTTCTTGCATACTATAGCCTAAAAGTTGCCAAAAATTTGTGATTATTTTGTCATTTGTACATATATGGAAATCTTTTCCCAAATACCACTAGTGTCAATATATATAGTTCAGAAAGTTTTATGCCTCTATCCTATAAAGTAAGAGATTGCAAAACAAAGTTTGTGACATATTTATTTAAATTTTAAAATATGTTGGTTCAAGTAGTAGGTACATGTTTTTTTGGATTTTATTTAAGAGGCACTGCTGAGGAATATTTCATTATGGTATAAAGGCATGAAAGCAAATTTACTTGTTAATCCAGTTTTATTTTTGATAACTACCTATATAGTAATCATTTCAAATTTTAGTTTTTGTAATTTATTTTTGTAAAATATTCCTGGTTTTTGTCTAAAATAAGTAAAGTCTACTAATGTTATTAAAGTATGTAAAAATATTGATAAAAATTAACAAATTAAACATTTATTTAAAAGGAATTTGTGAAATGTTTTTGCTAAGTTTAAAAAACATAATTTTAATAAAAATTCTATCCATTAAAAAATGAACAAGTTAGTATGGTATAAAATTATGTAAAAAAAGAAAGATATACTTCTTTAACTCCAAAGTATGTCTAAATTGTTTTAGCACAGGTTTTCATGTCAGATCCTGCGCTATAATGGTTGCTAGGTTTTGGGAAGTTTACTTTCAGAACTATCTAGCTCTCATATCTTTCTGCAAGATAATTTCAATAATAACAAAGACTAAATTAAGGTAGCAAAGACGCTTTATTTACAAAAAGCAAAAACGTAATTATTTTAATTGAATATGTCATACTTTTTTATTTTAATATTACGGGCGATATTTTTGCATTTTGTTCGGGAGAAAAACACACTAATTATTTGCTTTATCACATTTTGCAAATCATCATCACATTGAAAAAAAAAATTAAAAATCATGAAATCCGTAGCAGTAATCTCCAAAAAGCAGATAGAAGACAAAATGATGCGAATCGGACTGTTCAAAAAGGTTTTTTTTCAAATGTGTGTTTTGTTCCAAGATTTGATTGTTGAAATAAAAAAATATCATATTTTAAAAACTATATAGAAATCAAAAGCAATAGTTACCAAATCAAAACACGATAGAATCATTGCCTTAAAAAGTAAATATTCAAATGCACGATTGGAATTTCCAATATCGTCTGAAATATATCCGGATAATTAAAAACCGTGTGAAAATCATTAACTACTGAAAATACAATCGAAACACTACATAGATATACAATACTGTTGGCATAAATTGAACATGACAAAAAGTGATTATTTAAATGGACAATTCAAATTTTACGTGTAAAATTTCTGCAGAAAAGGAAACCAAAATTTTTTCTTACAAAAATAAAAATCTTTCTGCAAGAACTCTATAATGTTCTGCGAACATCTCTCCGCGATTCTGCCTCAGGGATTCTTAGTGATTACAGTTGGCTTGACCAGGCTTGTTACTAATACAGTTGGCTTGAATGTCAGACATTCTTCTACTTTAACATTACACTATTTTTTTTATTTGTTCAGCAATGAATATAGTTTGGGAGTATTTAATTGATTGAAAGAAGTGAAATTCAAAATGAAATATAATTTGTCTTTTCTTCACTTATTTTAAATATTTTTTGTATTTTTCCATTTAAACAGCGCAGGCGATAAAGTTGCCAATGCAAGTAAATTCAACTTTTTTAAAATGTATTTTTTTAAGTGTTGGCTATTTAAAAAAAATAATAAATAAAATAGTTTATTCTACTGTGCTAGCAAATTGGAATTATTAACTAATTTATTTTTTTTGTGCATCAATTTCCAGGATACTTATTATATTCTTATAAATTTTGATGTATTATATTCTTATAGATGTTGTACATAGATAATTTATTTTAATCTATATTTTGAATTAAAAGACTTTTTTTTTATATTTATGAAAAAGTAAAATTTATCAAGATTATTTTTTCTATGTGAAATAGTTAAAATCATTTGTTAAGGATCCTCTGACTTGTTTTTTACAGGAAAAGGAAGAAAACTGGTTGAAATGTTTGCCATTCAAACCAAGACAAGGAAAGAAAGTATTTGTCATTTTTGCTGCTATCAATATCCTCATAATTTGGTTATACTTATACAAAAGTTCAAATATATCATATTTTTATTATCAATCATCAAAACCAGTTATCGCCAAGACAGTTCCTTTACCAATATACAATGTTTCTGTATACCATATACCCCTACTTCAGTCAAAAGACATGGCACCCTTTTATGCTGAAGTGACGAAAAAGGCATGGTGTTTCCTTTATGGCATTGACCTTATTGACTCTCAAAAGCGGAAGAAATGCATTTGTTTGGATAACTGGTTTGGGTTAGATTGTGGCATTCCCTCTGCAGTTTGGAAATCTGATTTTCTACAAGAAGGCAAGAATGCGAACATCGAGATTAGGCGAAGAGAGAAGCCTCGTCGAATAATCTCCTCGTTTGTTGTTGATGATTATCAAGACATATTGGACATTAATGTTTACAACAGCTTTTCAGTTATAGACTTGTATTTGACTATTGAGCAATCCAATCAAAAGCTTTCTGTTTTAAATAGGTTTGAAAACGGACAATTTGCAGAATGGCAAAGTAAAATAATTCCTTTTCAGGTGAATGTCTCAAATAAATTGGAAGTGGAAGACACTGTATTGATGTTGAAGAGTTTATGGGACATTGGTTGGAAAAGATTATCTGATTTCCGTCCAGATGATATTTTTATCTTTCAACGAGCATCATCCATTATCACCAAAGACGTATTACTGTTTTTAAAACTCTACGACGGTTTTCCCGAACCATTTTTCTTCGAGCTTAGGCCTTTGCTTTTTAAGTTTTCAATGCGCATGAAAAGCAATAGCACCGATGCAAAGCTCGTGCCTTTCCGACCATTGGGTTGCACATTTCAGTTTCTTTCTTCCATGTGCAACTTTGAAGTGAGCAAATTGTTTTCAAACAATTGCCACTCTCAAGACGCAAAAAGTTTTGAAAAAAATAATTGGCCATTAAAAATGTGGACTGTCGGAAGTATCGATGCTCCCAGTGGTTGGCATTGTAATGTTTGCTGCAAAGACAGTTGCATAAAAGCACGCCAAACTGAACTGAAATCATTTAATATGCCAGTTTTGAAGCTCGAAGCTAATTCGTCTACGGTCGAACGATTTCTCGATAAGCTTCATTCATTTGATAGTGGAGGATTGTCTTTTGAAAAAGTTGTAAAATCTGACCCTTTCTATGCTCCAAATGTAGTATTAAATAATGAAAAGAAATATTCATACCTTGTAGAGATAGATGAGAAGTTTTAGTATTAGTGATAGAAGCACAATTTTGATTGTTGGATTGGTTCAAGGAATGTTAAATTGTGATGCATCGTGATTATTGTTTATTGTACATAAGTATTTTATTACTGTTATACATTCTAGCTTTGTTGCTGTACTTAATATTGCTTTACTTTCTCTTTACAAAAATCAGCACATTTTTGTGGTATGGTGCTTTTTATTTATTGTTGAAAATCAGAGTATTTTGTATGTATTTCATTTATGCTATTAAAATTTTATACTTTAATATTAAAAATTATAAATTTACGTATTTTGATGAAATGTTAAGATTCATAAATCAGTAAAATATGTAAATCTCTTTAGTTATGTTTTTTTTTTTTTAAATTCTAACATCTAAACTAATAGTTATCATTTTCTTGCACAAATGTTTATTTTATTAGTGCTGGATAGTTGTGGGTACTTTTTGCCTAATTAACTATATTCTTGGTTTATATGTATTCTTGATAAATAATTGGATTTGGTGCCATAAAATTTATTCCTTTCCAATCTTAAATAGATATTTGTTTTTTAAAAAAAGGTAATTTGTGTTATTTTCTTGCATATTTGTAAAGAATAAGGAAGAAATTATTAAATCACTTTATTTTGTTTCTGTTTCTAATTAATCATATTATCAAAACAAAAACAATTGAAATGTGACTGTTTCCTGTTTCTCATAAATTTATGTTAATTTCCTTTGCCATTATTTTAAGAGGAAAAAACACAAAAGACAAAATTTAAACATAATAAATATTATTGCAAACTGAGATGTCAAATAAATATATGTGTAAGCAAAGAATAGATTGTTCAATCACTTTTTCTAGAATTCTAAATTTATAATTAAAACAGGAAAGAAAAAAAAAATTCATGACTTTTTTCTATTTCTTGTAAATTTCAGTTCTACTTTTTGCTAAGTTTTAGCGAGAAATAAATATTGTAGACAGTGGTGACAATTGTTAGTTTAAGCAGAATTTCGAATTTATAACTTGAAGGGAATAATAGGCAAGTAATGTAGGTCTTTAACTATTTCTTGTAAATTTATGCTCTACTCTTTGCATATAGTTTTAGAAAGGAGAAACACAAATGGTTGAATTTAAACAAAATTAATATTATTGTAGACTGTGATGCTAAGTAAAACAATATGTAATGAATAAATTTATCAACTTTGTAACAGCATTGTTTATTCTCTATTTGTCGAAATTTTTGTAAAAATATGCATGGGGAAATAAATAAATTTTATTGTTTTAAAGTGTCATTTTCTCTCTCTTGATGGCATGATTTAAATCATGAAGTCACTTGATTTTTCTTTAAAAAGTCATTGATTTAAATAAATTATAATATTTACAAAAAAATCAATTTAAATAAACTGAATTTTTTTCAAAAAAAAAAATTCAGTCTAAATCTAAAATCTTTTTTACACAATATAATTTATAAAAAAAATTATAAAAATGTGATATTATTAATAGTAAAAGTTTTCTACAAGAAAATAATGAACTGGATAAATTATTACATTTCAAAAATGACTGAATTTGCAGTAATAAACATATTTCAGTTATACCCATTTAGTTTTATATAGTTATACCCATTAGTTTATTTGAATATGAGTTCTTTTCAAACTTAGTAAATTTGTAGTTAATGTACAGTGCAAAAAAAAACTGACCACTCTGTATAACTTTTGATTTAATAATCACATCTTCAGGTTCTAGGACTGAATCTCAATGGTTCCAGGGGGTGACCTCAAATATGCTAAATAATTAGTACAGACGATATTTTAAGTTGCAAAATCAGACACAAAAACGTACTTTCTCTGTATAAATATTCCTTTTTTTCAACGAATTTGGATTCCTGATTCCCAAAATATGGATGGTAGCCGCGATCTAGGAAATATAGTTCCCATAAAGTTAAGTAAGGAGGGTGATCCAAAGTTAGAAATCCTTTATGTAAATTTTACTTTTTGGGAAACTGAAACATTTTTGCTCGCAATTATAAAATTTGTTTGTCCTAAGATAATTCTATGCAAAAAATAACGTTTAGTAAATATTTACAAGATGGCTGAGAAAAAGACATTTTGGTCTTAAAAACTGGAACACACTGGCAGGAAAAAACTTCTTGAGAAGTCCAAGGCCCACCCTGGGCTGTCGAGCCATTCATGATGATGATATTGATATATTTACTATTCTATTTAATAATAGTCGAAAAAAATTGAATTGTAAGGCACACAATTTTTTACATCATTTTAAAGAATGTAATTTTCCATGTAAAAATTTAAAATTACATTCAAATGGCAAATTGCATTCTTAAAAATGATGTAAAAAATTTTATACCTTATAATTACAATTTTTTCGTCTCTTATTAATTAAAATAATTATAAATATTTACTAAGAGTTAATTAGAGTGTTGAATTATTTTTAGATAAAAGAATTTTTTAATTGTGTGCAATAAATTTTCAGTTTGCTTAAGAAGTTCTCGAGGTATGGAATGTAAAGAGTAAAATTAACAATAAAGGAACCAACGTATGGAGCATTCTTTCGACTAAACTAAGGGGACCCTATTTCTCACATTGTGGCTACCCTCTTTTTTTTGGGAGTCAGAAAACCGAATCCGTCGAAAAAAGATATGTTTATTTAGACAAAGTATGTTTTTGTGTCCGATTTCTTAACTAACTAAAAATATCGTCAGCTTTAGCGTATTTGAGGTCACCTCCTCGAATCCTTAAGATTGAGCCCTAGAACATGAAGATCTGATCATTATATCTAGAGTTATTTAGGGGAAACCATTTATTTTTTTGCACTGTACATAAATAATGAAAAAAGATTTGTTCTAATCAGAGTAACTTAAACTCTCCTTTAGATATTTAATTGACAAACTGTCTCTCTGTCTTTAAAGTTCATTAGATATATAATTAGCTATACATTTCAGCCATGGATGATTTTCTCAAAATGAAACTTTGGCCTAAGACAATGAGAAAAAATTCATTTCATAATTAACCTAATGTTGATAATTTTTATATTAAGACCATATATTTAAGCATAGAAATCAACCACCAGCAATAAAAACAAAGTTATTGACAGTTTTAACAAAAGGGCAAAATTGGGAGAATGTGTTTCTCCCCAATATACCATTTACCTGTTTAATAACATGGAAAAACCGATCTTGTTGTTTAGAGAAGACTAAGTTAAAATACGACTTTTTATGAGCAGAACTGTCAGTGAGTTAAATTGTAATTGCTTGAAAAATATAAATACTGTACTCTAACTTAAATTATTTAAAAGAACTATATATCAAGAATTAATAAATAAATATAGAAAAATAATTTTAAACAATATTTATTTTTTAATTGAAAATTTAATTCATATTTTTAAGAAAATTAATTATATATTTAAAATTTTGAAGAAATATTTAGAAATTTTTATTCATTTAATACAGGGATGGGCAAACTTTTTTGGTCGAGGGCCAAAAATCAAGAAAAAAAAATGTTTGGTGGGCCAAGTAAGATTTTCAAAATTTAAGAAAGAAAAAAAAGCGATATACAAGTTTTAATTTAAATATTTAGTGGGATGAAGGAAATTGCGATTTCATTTCTAAAAGTTCCTTATATTAAGGTTCGAAGGGAAATGCGCTTATTTTAAGGAACAAGGCTAAATCCTTTTCTGTTAGTCTACTTCTGAAATAATTTTTTCTAAGGTTCATAATTGAAAACTCTTGTTCACGTATATAAGATTAAGCTAACATAGCACTGATTTTCTGGGCGTGAAATTTTAAATTTTGGAAACTAGCTTTTGGTAATGATTTGTCAAACTTAGGCATATTTAGAAACAACTGCTTCAGATGATTGTTAGATTGTCCGCTCTTTGGAGTGTAAAATACGCAGTCTGCCAAATGTGAAGTACAATTTACCTATATTAGATTCCATAAGTCAGCTCCTCGAGAAAGACAAACGCTAGTTGGAGCCAATCTACGGCTATTCTATAAAGAACTTCTGCTTTCAACATTTTACCAATAGAAGCTGTCTGTGCTAACTATTTCCATCAATTTATGTTTTGTAGAACAAAAATAGAGAAAGTAAAAATGTCATCAGTACTTTGTTAAAAAAGGAAAAACAGAAATAATTTTAAACATAGTCGACAATAAAATGAATGTATATTGTTTATATTTGCCGCTGATCGGCAAATAAAAATTCTATCCGCGGGCCGTATAAAATCCTCCGGCGGGCCACAGTTGGCCCGCGGGCCGTAGTTTCCCCATCCCTGATTTAATATTTTAATTATGTTAGTATAATTGTTATTATTCTATCTAAAAATTGCTATTTATCTTTTAAGCAAACAAATTCTGATTTATAATCACATTTTTTTAATAAAAACTTCCCATTTTTTTAAATAAACAAAATTTAGGTATTAATGTAGTTAAAAGTATAACTTAAAGCAATTGTGCTGATATTCTAAATTATTCGATTCTTAATAAGAGTATAAGAGAAACAAAAATGCCAAGTAAACCTCTAATTAAAAATTTTTAAATTAATAAATAAAAGAGTTAATTTTTAAAAAAACTTTTTTTTTCTATTCAGTTTTGTTTTGCAGTGGACTGATCATAAGGACACAATTTCCAGAACAACACTGAAGTCAAGCATCACTTGCACAGGTGAGTGACCTCTTTGATCAGCCTGCGTAGTGACAGAAGGTGCGCGGTATCAGTCCTCGTTAAACTGTTCTTCCGTAAAGTGCTTGAGCGCAGGTCGTCGGGTTACCAAAGCAGGGGAGCCATCCCCTTTGCAGAGGGTCAAAATTGAGATAGCATGTCTTCAGATCATCATCAGGGATGTTTCCCAGACCCTAACCAATAGAGCATTGTGCAGCGCTAGTGCGACATAAATAAAGTACATATCTATCTCTGCAGTTTTACTTTACAAAGTTAATATTTTGATTTTTCTAAATCAAACTAGAGTTGGAACCAAAATTGTAAGTAGATTATTTTAACTTTATCTCAATAATATTAATGACAGTTATAAATTTGCACTTGACTTTTAAACTTTAGTATTATGTTTATTAAAATGTTTTTATTGTCAAATAATAATTTTTTTAAAATTATTATTATTGTTTGAAATCTGACTGGTGTTGATAACTGTAAAAAAATTTGATTTGAATCAAACAAATCTGAATTTTATTATTTTTTAACATGATTTTTTGCAAACCTTGTTTGATGGCCACTTCATAATCCGACACTTTACATTTTGCAGCAGAATAATTTACATATGAGAGAAATTGCTTATTCGTAATTTACTATGAATGTTTAAATATTATCCTTGTGGCAGAATTTATTCGGGCTTTCTGCGGCATACCTCTCTAGTACTAATATCTTTCTGAAAGATACTTTTAATAATAAATATATATGTTACTAATTTAAAGTAACAAAAACGCCAACTTCAAAAAAAAAACTTTTTTGAAAAAAATAATGTAATTTTTTTTTTTAATTGAATAGGTAATTTTTTTTAATTCTAATATTATTAGCGACATTCTTGCATTTTGTAGGGGAAAACACACTGATTATTTCCCTTCTTTTTGCAAGTTATCATCAAATTTAAATCATCAAATTACAAATATTATCAAATTAAAAATAGTGAAATCCGTAGTAGTAACTACCGAAAAACCGAAACATAACTCTTTGGATAAAGATGAGTTGCAAATGGCATCCTGATGTTTCGATACATTCTAAAACTTATTTTTGCAAATTCACCATAAAATGTCACAGAGCATGCTCTTCAATTACGATAAGTTACATTTATAACCAAATAGCGCTACTATGATTTCTTTCTTTTCTTATATATATGTATCTGATACGATATTCTCCTTTTAAACAGCATTTGTAAGGTCCTTAAGATACTGTAATGGTGGCACAAAAACTTAAAATATAAAATATTAAATTTCATTAACTCAAAATATCTGGTCTAAAAATTTTAAACTTAAAGATAATTTTGTTATTGATATATCATTAATAATATAATTACAATATTGATGCTATGGTTCTCTTACTTTTTCAAAAAACCACATGAATTCTGTTAAAATATTAAAATGCATAGGTTTACTTTTACGAGCGCAAAATCCTTATCAAAATAATGATCAACACCCAAATGTAAAACAGTAAAATTGATATAAAAACTTCACTGGCTTTAAAAAATATGAAGAGGAAACAAAAGTTGACATGTTTTAAGCGTTCAAATGTAAAGCCTGCATTCCCAAGATTCGTCAGGCGTGAATGACTAGTAACTTTAACTATTGGACGGTCAAAACATGTCTACTTTTATTATCATCTATTATTTTTTAAATCAATGAAGTTTTTGTCTTTTCGACTCAATTTCTTGGGATAATTCATTGAGTATATTAAATTACTTCCCGCAATATTGAACGAAGTTGTACCTAAGATAAAGGCATAGATTCTTAATTTGAAAAAAATAATTATTACTCTCTAATTTCTAAAAAAAATCAATGCAGTAATTTTTTTTTTTTTTTACTGCTACTTAATAAAAATTTTTNGAAATGGTGGCACAAAAACTTAAAAGATAAAATATTCAGTTTCATTAACTCAAAATATCTGGTCTAAAAATTTTAAACTTAAAGATAATTATATTATTGATATATTATTAATAATATAATTACAATATTGATGCTACGGTTCTCTTACTTTTTCAAAAACCACATGAATTCTGTTAAAATATTAAAATGCATTGGTTTACTTTTACGAGAGCAAAATCCTTATCAAAATAATGATCTACACCCAAATGTAAAACAGTAAAATTGATATAAAAACTTCACTGACTTCAAAATATATGCAGAGGAAACAAAAGTTGACATGTTTTAAGCATTCAAATGTAAAGCCTTCATTCCCAAGATTCGTCAGGCGTGAATGACTAATAACTTTAATTATTGGACGGTCAAAACATGTCTACTTTTATTATCATCTATTATTTTTTAAATCATTGAAGTTTTTGTCTTTTCGACTCAGTTTCTTGGGATTATGAATTGAGTATATTAAATTACTTCACGCGATATTAAACGAAGTTGTACGTAAGATAAAGGCATAGATTCTTAATTTGAAAAAAATAATTATTACTCTCTAATTTCTAAAAAAAATCAATGCAGTACAATTTTTTTTTTTACTGCTACTTAATAAAATTTTTTTAAGGAGATCATAAAATTCTCTTTACAATTTAAATTTCAAAAGTCGAATGTGAAAATGGAATGTCCCCTAGCATAAGGTAAATCAAAATTAAATAATTATAAGGACAGCTATTTCAAACAAGTTAGCATTTCCATCCTACTCGAAGTTGTTTAAAAGTTTATTTTTTATTTATCAATTCCAAAATTTTTCTACATATATTTTAGTGTATACTTTAGGCGTACTTCAACCGAATTTATTTTTACACCTAGTTTGTTTTGGTTACGCCATTTTTTCAAAAAATGACTAGTTTTAAAAAAGAATCAGAAAGAAGACCAGTTTTTAAAAATCTCAGTGTCCACTTTATTTTTTAACACACTGTATACTTGTTTGAATTTCGACATGTGCAAATACAATTTGGTTCTATTTTTTTTAAAAATAGTTTACATGTATTTTTTAAATCTCTTTTTATTTATACCATAATGTTGCAAGTTTAAAACAAAATATTTTACAGCCTGTGTCATGCTGTCCAGATTTAGGACGTCTCACATCTGCCCACTATGACGGCAAAGCTGTAAAAATGCTTCCCTCAATGGGGCATACTTATTACAATTCATCATCCATTTTTTTAAAAATATATATTTCTTAATAGTTATCTGTAAATTTTTAACATCTGTCATACATTGATTATTTAGAACCGTTTTTTTTATTAAAAAAATTTTTTTTGGTTATGCATGATAGTATAACATGACAGCAAATAACATTTTATTCACAAGTCACAAAATTTTTAAATTACATAAATTATAAGAATGAGTCAAAAAACAAAAGAGAGTTCAAATTCATAATCTCTTTCTCGTTTACTTGTTAGAGAGTAATGTTTTATCATTCTGTAAACAACAAAAGATGATATCTTTTTTTTATGATCTTTTCTTAAGTCTGCCTTTTGCCATATAAAATATTTTTTCTAAAAAACTACTCAGAAAAAAGTAGTACATTATATATCGTAAATTAATTATTTAAAACCATATCGTTCCTTTCATTTTTATACACATGATCCTCTCTGCAAAAAATATGACAGTGACCACAAAATATAAACAATATTACTACAAAATTTAAAAAACCTCAAAATGTTTTTTTTTTCTCTTTCTAAAAAAAAAAAAAATCTTGTCTGGAAAGGAATAGAAATTTTCGTGTGTAATTTTTATTTCTTGCTTAAAATACAATAGTTCATGTTCTAAACTCGAGTGCTTAGAACAAAACTACAGTAGGGAACCGATTATCCGGAACAATCGGGACCATTGCTATTCCAAAAAACTGATTTTTCCGGTTTTCTGAATCGCTACAAAAAGCTGTTTTTTTAATTGTTAAAAGCAATTAAAAAATATAAATATTTGGAAATAATCTTAAAAAGAAGAAAAAAAGATGAAGTAATACACTAATGATTATTTCCAAAATGATGGTAAGGTAAACATCTTTCAAGAAAGAAGGAAAAATCCTTAAATCTTATGAGGAAAAAAAAAGTTTTTTTTTTTAAATGGCGGAAAAATTTACCGAATTTCGTTCCGGTTTTTTGGTTTTCCGATTTCCGGATAACGGGTTCTGTACTGTATTTATTATTTGACATTTTGAAATCATTTATTCATTGGATCTCTAAGGAAATGATTTAATAGTTTTTCTTTTTTAAATATCTCGTAGGTAAATTATAATTAATTGCAAATTTATGAAAATGAAGGCATAACATTACTGTTACATGCTATACTTTTATTAAAACCATAAATTAGAGCTTTCATTTTCTTTAATTTCATCTTTTCTATTTAAAATTCCTATTCTTTTATTTTTCAGACCTTAAATGTTTCTTTAATTACAAAATCCTAAACTATTTTATGCTTTCAACAGGTTTGAAAATTTCTTAATGTGATGAATAGTTTCCACTTGTGCTTAATAAATCGTTTTTCACTCATTTTCAGTTGTGCTTTTCAAATTCATCTGCTTCTTTTTTCGTTTTGGTATTTTAATAGATTCTTTTAAACACTCATGAACGTGTGTTACTACTTTAGAAATGAATAAATATTCTAATTAATAAATATTCATAAAAAATTCTGTGTGTAAAAGAAACAAAACTAAATGGAACAAACTAAAATTAGTTTATTTACAACAACAACATAATTTCTGCAACAACGTATACATACCTAATACATCTAGTAAACTAATGATGGAACAACTGCTCCGTCTCATTGATAATTTTTTTTATTTTGAAACTTTTCTTAGATTACAAAAATTATTTATAGCCCGTTGATTTATAACCACTTTATTATCTTTTGATCCCCATGGTTCAAGATCAAAATTGGACAAGAGTAACCCTATTAACCTCACACCACTTACACAAATCGGTTCCTATAAGTACTTTGTCACTTTAAGAGTCCCTTTTCGACAATTAAAGCACTATCCACAGCAACTAACAGTCGACGTGAAACGGGAAGTGGCAATAGTCAGGGTAAAGAAAGAATTTTGAAGAATTTAATTTTAGACATAATCTTAGAAGCTTACGACATAATCTTAGATATTCTTTTAAGAAAAAAATCTTAAGAGAATGATGATCTTGCTCTGACTGTGAGCACCTTATATACAAAAACAAGAGGAGATACGTTTTCATGTAGTAGTGCTAGATTGATTATGATTCCTTCGATACATAGGAGCTTTGCTTTTACGTTTATATGAGACCCATCAATAGCTAACAGGAATGAAAATTTATTCAAGTAGGTACATCTTCCTAATATCGTTCGATTCTTCCTCTTTGGAAATTTAATAAAAGCTACTATTATTAAGAAAAATACAAATTTTTTCTCGTCAAATTGCCCAAATGAAAATAAAGCAGATCACAATTTAACATCTATTCAACATTTAACAAATTAAGAGAGCGGAACTTTTGTTTAGACGAGAGTAAATGTCTTTTTCTGCCCGACTTATCTAATGTTGTCCTTTTTAACACATGCTTAATATACCAACTAAAAAATTAATTCAAATTTTTATGTTACAAAAGAGCTGGAAAATGCATATATTTTATTACTTATCTAAACAATATATCATTATTTCAGCCCTCAAATAAAGTTTGTATTCAAATATTAACTTACGGTTAATTCGTTACAATTCAACTCCACCGTATCAGATTTCGAAACTTTAAAAACAGAAATAATGCTGTTTTTGTTTTAGACCGCTGTCTCTGTCTGTCAAAAGAAGTACTACTGATATATCATTGTAATGGCTAATACTTACGGCATTGTAAGCAGTGGGATTATTTCCCGGTCACTTTTTAAGCAACTTTCAATTGGAAAATGTCAGTCAGCTTTTAAATCGAGACGTTTTGCAGTTTCATCTTCTAGTTATTTGGCTTCTGAACCACAAGGACCTAAAGTTGTCACTGCAGAGGTTCCAGGACCTAAAAGCGTATCTTTAAAAAATGAACTTAGTCAGTTGCAAAACTCCGCAGCTGTGCAGCTTTTTATCGATTACAGCCAATCGTATGGCAATTATATACGCGACGTTGATGGAAATACATATTTGGATGTATATAATCAAATCTCTTCCTTGCCGCTTGGCTACAACCATCCTGCTATGATAAATGCAGTGACAAATCCAGCCAATCTTGAGGCATTTGTCAATAGACCGGCATTGGGGATTTTACCTCCAAGTAATTTTGTTGAGAAGTTGAATACTACGCTTATGTCTATTGCACCTCCTGGATTAAAAGAAATCCAGACCATGGCTTGTGGATCTTGTTCGAATGAAAATGCCTATAAAGCTGTTTGTTTTTGGTACAGGAATAAGGAACGTGGGGGTAAACCACCTACGCAACAAGAATTGGATAGTTGCATGATTAATCAACTACCTGGTGCTCCTGACTTAAGCATTCTCTCTTTTATGGGAGGTTTTCATGGGCGTACTTTTGGTGCATTGGCAACTACCCATTCAAAACCCATCCATAAGTTAGATGTCCCGTCATTTGATTGGCCCATTGCCCATTTTCCTAAGTATAAGTATCCATTAGAAGAACATACTAAAGAAAATGCTGCAGAAGACGCGAAGTCCTTAGCTCACGTGGAAGAGCTAATTGAGCAGTACAAGAAAAAACGACCTGTTGCTGGTTTAATTGTTGAACCCATACAAGCTGAAGGGGGTGATAATCACGCATCAGACGATTATTTCCGCAAACTGCGCCAACTTTGCCTGAAGAAAGGAGTTGCTTTTATCTGTGATGAAGTTCAAACTGGTGGTGGACCCACTGGTAAGTTTTGGGCTCATGAGCATTGGGGACTCGATGTACCACCCGATGTTGTTACCTTTAGCAAAAAAATGTTAACCGGCGGTTACTACTACAGAGAAGAATTCAGACCTAAGGAAGGATATAGAGTTTTTAATACTTGGCTCGGTGACCCTTCTAAAATGGTGTTATTGCAAGAAGTCGTAAAAGTTGTTAAAGAGCAGAATCTTTTGAAAAATATGGAAATGACTGGAAAGCATTTAATGTCTGGATTGATGGATACTCAAAAGAGACATTCAAGTAAACTGTTTAACGTTAGAGGTAGAGGTACATTCACTGCAATGGATTTTGTTAATCCTGAAACAAGAGATAAAGCAATAAAACTTCTTCACAAAAGAGGTATTCATTGCGGTGGAAGTGGTAAACAAACACTTAGAATAAGAACGGCTTTGATTTTTGAATTAAAACATGTCGATATTTTCCTAGACCGTTTAAACCAAGTATTAGCAGAAGGAGTTTAAATTGCTTATGCAAATTTAAAAAAAAGAGATGTCCTTGTTATGTATATTTAGAAAAAAAGTTTAATGTTTCTATATTCAAATTCCTAAATAAAAATATATAATTTTATATTTTTTCAATAAAATTATTAGTATTTTCTCTGTGATTTTCAATTTAAAGAGCTCGTAGGAAAAATAAATTTTTTAAAAAAAATTTGAAATTGCTAATAGGTTTTAATAGTACAATAATTTACTTAGAATACTATTACCTTGCAATTCATACTTCGTTGGAAATTATTTTTTTCGATAATTTTATCTTCAAATTGTCTATTATAAAATAAGCTTCTTTTTATCAACTTAAATATTTCCTCTATTTTATTATTTCTACTTGCATTTGAAATATGTCTTTAGTTTTTGTCTAGTTTATTTCTGACGTTTTAAATCTGTCTAATTGAAGTTAAGTAGTTTATTTTTAAGCCGATAGAGTAATAATTATGAAATTTGCATTTTTGTTTACTACTCCACCGAATTTATTGTTATTAATCAATCAACCATTCTTTTACACAAACTGTGTTATATTTTTTATTGTAATTGCGTGCATATTTTATTCAAGTGTTCGTTACTTATTAATGAATAATTTTTTCATGATAACTTTTTGAACAAGTTTTTCAACAGGAAGATATTGTCATAACATTGCAGAATAAAATATAAGATCTAATAGGAGATTACGCCATTGAATGCAACTAAATTTAACTTTTTGATCACTAATTTTTTTTCTTACCTGCACTAATTCTTCAACTGCTGACTATTTGGGGAAACAAAATAAAATACTGTCGTTATGTTCTTCCTCTATAATTCATTTTCCTTTTTCTGTTATGTCAAATAAACTGTGTATGATAGAAAAGTTTTTATGCAAATTTTCTCAAATACCTGACTGATGATGTGTGTTTTAATTATCATGATTTGTAAAGTGATTTGAAAAGATTGTAGATTTTCAATTATTTTTTTTCTCACTCCGTTATTTTAGTTACTGATAATTTGTTCAACTGCAGTGGTAAGTTGATGTTTGAGATATTCAATCCTTGTTGTTGAACAGCTTCGTTACATTTCAACAGCTATTTTAGTCAATAGGTATTTTATCTTGTATCATCGTGAGAAAAAAATTAAATGGTGCTCGAAGTTGAAGTATGAAAATTGATTGACGTTCAACATTAAACAAAAAATAAAACAATGTTCTCTGCTGCTTTTTGTTGCTTTATCATATGCAAATAATTTATTATGATTTTATTTTATTGTTTTATGAAAATCGAAATGGTGCTTAAAAAATATATGCATTGAATTATTTATGAATGTTTTTTATGATTGGTGGTATATGGAAAATTTTTGTTGCAGCTGTGTAAAGTAGCTTGTAATTGTATTTTTATAATCTATAATTAGGATCAGATGTTTATTATATTTTATAATAATAATGAATGATGAGTTTTGACTTAAGCCTTTTAAAAGTGAAAGGTTATCTTAGTGTTATCCCAGTTAGTAAAATTCCTTTTTTGTTATTTCTTAAATTGTTATAAATGTTTTAGCATATGAAATCAATGAAAACTTTTTAGAAAATTGTTAGAAATGAAATTTGTGTTGTAAGTGATTATATATGTATGTTGCCAAATTATTATCTAAATCAGTGAATAATATTATGAAAGTGTTTAAATTTTCTTAATAAGGGATCAATAAAAATTAAATAATTTTTTTTATCAGTTTTTAAATCTTTTAGAGGGAAGGAGAGAGGCAAACTTATTTATTAATTTTCCCTGCTTAAGAAAAATGTGCCATGCTTTTATGATTTATTTTTATCCTTCCTTTTTCATTCTATTTTTTTCCGTTACATTTTACAATATTTAAAAAAACTATATGATAACTCTAAGTTTGTAATGATGCCCATGTTATAGATATTTTAAAGCTTAAAACTTGTGATGAATAAAATATATTCTTAAACTTCCATTTTTATCAATTCGATGTCAATGTTGTGTGTCTCTTTAATGATGAGGTGTTTAGCTTACAGTGATTTTAAACTTTTAAACTGAAAGAGGAAAACATAATAAAATATAATAATAATAAATCTAAAAGAAATAATAAATCTAAATAATAAACACTAATTTTTCTGTTTGTATAAAAGATTGCTATTACTTAATGTTTATTTTCATTATTTTTCAAAATTGCTGAAAATGCAAAATTTTTTTTGTGGTGAATAACTTAAATATTTAAAATATTTTCTATCCAACTACTTTGCAGTACTCTATTTATATAGAGTTTTATCCCGTTTTTAAGTATTATATAAAATCTATAAATGCACCTGTAATTAGATTTTCAGATTTATTTAATTCGTGAGTTTTCCGTTACAAAAATAAATCCAAGAAAACTTCCTTTAACGACCGCCTCTAAATAAATAAATTCAATTTCTAATCGGAACTACTCGTTAAAATTTCTTTAACAGTGATCAGTAATAATGAGTGCCATTAATGGCTTAATTCAGAGAGTTCGATGTGCCACTATTTTGTTATATTAACCTTTTACACTCTGAATATTTTAATATGCTGATTGAACTAATGTAAACTTTAAATGATTTAAAATATATGCTATTATATTATTATAGAATTTCTATATAAGTGGTTAATAAAGTGGGTCATCTAAAAGTGCTAAGTGGATAAAATAGTGTGGTTACTAATTATTAAGAGTGGTAACTTTTAATGTTTACTCAGGGGTGATATTGGAGTGTAAAAGGTTAAACCTTTCTGTAACAACACAATTTATGTTTGCATTTTATGTGTGTTATTAATGTTTTTTCATGTGTTTACTTATTATAAATGCTCTTCATTCTGATAATAAATGTTTTTAGCATTTACCATGAAATTGCTTTTTATAATTCATTAATGCGTTCAATCACAAGTTTGACAGTTAAGACATTTCGTGACAAAACCTGCTCAATCCTTCTTATGTTTTTTAAAGCTTTTTTTTTTAATTTTTATTTCTTCTTTAGTAATATATTAATATTTTTTTTTAACAAAAATCTCTTCCTTCCTGTTATTAATTTGTTTTTTTATGATAATAATGAACCAAATGCTCGACCAACCTGTTGAGTTTTGAGTAATTCATTAAAGGGGCATTAATTTTCAAAAATTCTCTTCTTGTATGGAAAAAAAAAGCTATGAATATTTTGAAAGAATTCATCTGGTTTTATTTAGTCAACATCGAGTTTTGTAATTTTTATCTAATTATATTAGGGTTTTTTTCTTTTTTTTTACAAAGTTGCAAAATTTCAATACTTTTGCTATTATAGAATGCAAAGCAAAAAAAAGATATGATTGAAAATTTTTTGATATACTGATCTGTTAACCAGTTTTGAAAAAGCAATGTTTCTCAAATATAAAACTTGCTCCATCATTTTTTTTTACTTTCCACTATTCCTGAGAATAATAAGGTTACTAATCAATCATATCAGCCTGTTTGTCTAACATCGCTTTCAATTGTTTTAAGTTGAAAACATTTTAATTGTCTTAATTTGATCCACGTTATGTGCACGAATTCAAGATAACTGGTGAAGGATTAGTGATTAATTTAATTCAATAAAAATAAACTTAAATTATTATTAACACATAATTACCGAGCGAAAAAATTGAAAAGGGAAACTTTAGTTTAAAAGCATGATACGATAAATTACTTTTAAAAAAATATTTATATATTATTCATTGCTGCGGTAACTTATACATATGAACCTGTTACTTATAATGATAGCTGAGGAGCATCGTTCAATCTGAGATAAGGAATCATCTATATTTATGCATAACACATTATTTAAATTTTATGTTATTTTATTTTATACATTTTACCACAGTATGACTTAAATAAAACTTAAAGGCCAAAGGGATTTTAACACTCGTCCGCTCTAATAAACAAAAAATTTATTTTAAAAAATTTTAAAACCTGATTATTGCCAAAAAAAAAAAAAAAAATTAAACGAATTCGAAATGATATTTTAACATAATTTGGAACGATATTTCAAATCACTGAAGGGCAATTATGAATTATCTATGTGCGCCATTTCAAAAACGTTAACTGTATAACGTAATAAAGGTACTGTAATATTTTCTGTGTTATACTTTTTGAAAATCCTCCACCATAATTTTAAAATGAACAGAACTCTATCCAACAATTTTTTTTTAAAATTCAAAGTTATCTCCTTTTTTGCATAGTTAAAAATTTGATACCCTGAAATACGGAAGGATATACTGAAATTAATGTATAAAATACAGTGTCAGGAAACATACGGGTTTCTCGCATAGGGGTGAAATTGTGGGGTTCGTTTCTATGGTTTTTTGGCGTCTTGTCATTTATTTTGGTTGTTTCCTTTTCTAATTTTTTTGTGTTGTGCTTAGTTCATAACATCATTTTTTTAAAGTTTGTAATGTCGTTTGAATCGGCGAATTCTAGCCTCTTCGAACTCTTGTACATTTAACTTACCAATCTTAAAAAAAAAAAAAAAACTATGATTTATAAACATTCATCTATAAATAACCTTCAGTGTTATACGTTATTAAAATTCTATAATATATAAAAACCGAAATTCAGTATAAAAACTTGTGTTCCTATTTTAAAATGAAATGTTTCCATTTAAGGTAAACGATATATAGTTTAATGTTATGCATTTTGCAATAATTTTCCCTGATTTAAATACCACATACGATCTAGATTCCAGTATTTTTTTGTACAATTAATGAACAATTATAGTCTGAAATTATTTTTAAAAATAAAGAGCTAATGTAATATCTTGCGATAAAAATGACGAACAAGATAGAACGTAGTTGCTATGGCCTTTTATTTTAATCGTCCTTCAAAGTCACTATTTCATTTTAGGAAAGTAAACAAAATGTTAACTCTCAAGGACTTTAAAAAAGCGAACAAAAACACGCTTACATATTGACCTTGACACTGTAGATGATGAAGTGCTACTCATAACCTTAAACTTCACAACATATTTGACAAGAGCATTATTGCTTTAATTACGATAACAGTGCACAGAGAACGGGAATAAAAGGCAGTATTCACTATGTTAAAAAATAACATCAAATAATTATTCTGACGCACAAATATTTTGCCTGTAGTTTATTTATGAAATGTTTGTATTTAATGAACAAGCAAAGAGCAAAATCATTCAAATAATACTTTATTATAAATTCAAACATATTATATACAAATAGGGAAAACTCTTTTTTTTAAAATACATGTCTATTGGAACTGTAATTGGCTAATGTTATTTTAAACACTTTTACAAAACATATTCTATAAATTATAACATAAATTAATGATCAACATAAATCGTTAGTTATATGCATGTTTTTAAAGACCAATTATTTTATTATTATTATAAATTTTTTTGAAAGAATACAATCGATTTTATTATTGATAACGGTAAAAATAGTAAAAAACTACATTAAAAGTTTTTTAAATTTTTTTTTTAGTGATAAAGTTTTTTTGAGATATTATCAGTTTTTATTTATTTATCTAGTACTATCAATTGTAATTGACAATTATTATAAAAATATATTTTATATGGAAAAATTAGTTATAAAGTCATATCATTATTCTGCTTTGAACGAATTTATTTCTTTTTTCGAAAATTTAACTTATATAATCTTCAAAGATAATTAAGACATTAACATTAGAATTTCACAAAAATGGCTAAGGTCGGTAATTTATATGGGCGAATTTTTTATTAATTAGCATTAAGAAATTGAAGATCAAAATCTATCGCAGTGCAGCAATTAGTGCTCTTATTTTTCAATAAATTATAATAGTTTATTCGAATAAATAAATTCAATAATATTAGACAGACAAAGTTTCTTTCGGTGGAATCAAAATTTGATTTTAACCGGAAATTCAAAAACGATAGCAAGCATAGGCTGGACAATGATATACTGAATTTTTATTTTAATACAAACATTTTTTTTCAACGATTTCCACATTTTTAAGCACGCTTATAGTGTAAAAACTATTTTATAATGATTTAAAAGTTGTGAAAATTTTCATTATTATTCGTTTGCCGACAAGAAGAAATCGACTTAACATTTATAGTAAAAGTTACAAACGATTCCCCAAGTAGACGCATTTTTTTTCACTCATAGTTTTAGATTTATGTGTGAAATTTCAGTTCAATTTTGTTAGTGATGATTTGCATACCTTCTATATATCAGTGATCGAAGTAAATAAACTTTGTGAAAGCTTTAACATTTATTCAAGTAAATATTATTTTCTAGAAATGGAGATAAAAAAAATCCTTTTTAATATGGGATCAATGATAACACTGTTTTTACTGCTTTTCTTTTTGCAGAAAAAAAAAAAAAAATCTGAATTCTGAAACCTTGACCCAAAGCCAACTTTCTAACTACTTTGGCATATTTTCAAATGCATTAGTCTAATGTTACAAAAACATTTATTGAGTTACGTATTCAATCTTTCTTTTTTTTTCCTTCCATTTATTAAAAAAGTAACACTTAAAAATTAGGGAAATATGCATTGTCTCATTTGTTGAAAATAAAAAGTTTCAATCTTCCAAATTCGCCGTTTAAAATTAAGCTATATCCAGTTGAGATTAAAAAAATATATCTATATAAAGAAAGAATGTAAAAGTAAATGATAAGACATATGACGATAAAAGATAATTTCTTGTCGCGAAGCTTAAGTAGAGGTAAGAAAAAAATGGTATTAAGAACAATAATCCATTTAAAAATAAAGAACGTGGTCAAGGGTTTATGACATTATATGTTATTTCGGAGATCTGGAACAGCGGCGAGCGTCTTTTGACGAAATCCCTAGTTTAATAAACAATTAATAATACAATACAAACAAAGATAAAAAACTACAAATTATTTTAATCATATTTAATGTGAAAAACGAAATTTATTCAGTTATCTTTTTATCAATAATGGACATAAAATCATCATAGGTTAAAAAATAATGTCGAACAGCTGAATTCGCTGGTTTGGAGTGGCATCGAGATTAATTCAGAATATGTTTTTGGTGTGTGCATTAACTGAAAACGAGTTAAGAATTCCCGATGAACTATAGTTTACGAAAAAGAACTGTTGAGAATGGTTATCAGAGAAACATAATTTTTCATTCTAGGATTTCACTCTTTTATATAGAACTGTAAAACTCGACGAGAAATAATATTGCATTTTTTTTATACATGAGTATCCGTTTCATAATTCAATCAATATATTGTTAATGGAAGAAATATTTTTTTGAAATTCGCTGAATTATAATTTTTGAAAATGAACTGGTAAGAATTGTTATGAGAGAAGCATAATTCTTTATTCTAGGATTTGCTTTTTCTATATCGATTTGAAAAGGTCGACGAGAAATAATACAGATACTTTCGATATCTCAAAGCTGAAGGGACTCTAAAAAAATTCGAGATCGCTAATTTTCGAGATTACAAGTTCAGAACTAAATATGTTCTAAAAAGTAGAAAACTATATTCTAAAATATAACTGTAAAAAATAAAGTAGTGAAACATGAGAATAACTGCTATTAAATGTGTATGTAATGATAGTTGACTATAAGTTTAAATACAGCAATGATAATTTTATTTTTAAAAGTAAGACAAAAATAATTATGCATTAAATAGAAAAGAGCTGGTTTACAATGAACTTTCATTGTGATTTTTGTGAAAAAATTCATTTTCTGTTTTAAAATAAATTCGACATAGCAAAGGTTTGAGAAGAAACCCAGTGTCAGATTAAACTAAATTTTTACAATAATTATCTTTGTTAAGTCCTTGTGTATAATTTTAAGAACATTGCATTTGCAGATTTTGCTACATCTATGTCAGATTAAATAAAATTCTTGCAATAATAATTTTTGTAAAGTCTTAGTTTCGAGAACATTGTATTTGCAGATTTTGCTACATTTATGTCGGATTAAACAAAATTTTTGAAATAATAATATTTAAACTGCGTTGAGGTTGCCAACAAATTAGGATTTAAGAAGAAAATGCTGCAAATTCCATCGGTAAATTCCGCTGCCGAATGTGAAACTAATATTTAAAGACTACGTGGGGAGAGGCTTATAAAAAATGTAAATGGTATCGTTTAAGGAAGCTATTTTATATTTTTAAACCAAAATTCAATCTTGCAATTTTACTTCATAGTAAAGTTCAAAAAATTAATTATTCAGTGGATGCTTTCATTTTTTTTTTTAAATTCTAGTTGCCTTAAATGTATTTTTATATTCTTTCAAAAAATATTTTATGGAGCACGGTTACATATTTCTATATGTTCTACATATATAGAATATTCTTCGATATATATACATACATATTTCTACATATATTATTCGACATTTATTATCTTCACCAGCCATTCTTCACTCTTAAAACTATAAATTTTAACACTAATGACACAATTTCTTTTGAAGTATTGTTCTAATAAAGCCTTGACTTTTATTACATCATTTAGATTAATTTATCGAGAGTGTTTGAATTGTAAGTGTAGAGTGTAAAAATTAATTCAGAGCAATTTTTCGCGCTTGTTTAAAATGTCTGGTACGATTAAGAATTATTATTACTGTATTTTAAAAAATATTAATGAAAAATAGTACATAACTTAGTTGAAAAAAATCTCAAGATTGTGTGTATTTTTCGATAGTTGTACTTGTTCCTAATTTTTGGAAAATGTTTCTTTGAGTGTTTGAAAAATAACATCACGTGCAATTAAGGCCTTCTTTAATCAGGCATTTTTAATGTGATCTTTTTTACATATTAGGTTATAAGTCTTAATCTATCTTAAACACTTACGTTGTTCAGCAAAGATTTAATATAATTTTTTTTAGCTAATAAAAAGAATGACGCAGAAATATACAAATACGAGAAAATCGCATTTTACAGAACTCAGGAATTTGATTAGATGAGTTACTTTGTAATTTATATATTAAATGATATTAAAGTATTTTGTAATAAATTTTCCAATATTTATTTAAAAAATGTAGAAAAACTAAAAAGTGTTTATATTTTTATATTCAAAACATTTAAAGGATTCTTATTTTTTTTACAAAAAAAAATGAATATATTTATTAATATTATTTTGTATCAACTATTTTGTAAAGTTCAGTGCGTATGAAATTCTTTCAATAAGTTATTTCTAAATTCATCTTAATTATTATAGAAGTAATTAAATCGCATATCATTCAAAAATAAACCGCATTCAAAGGTATGGACTTAAGAATAATATCCCGGTTCAAGACAAAATTATACTTTTTAAATACATTTTATTGTCTCAAATAATACCCAAAGAATTGAACCAGCAATTCTTTGGAATAACTTTTAAATTTAGAGCTGGAATTTGTACATTTTTTGAAATAAATTATATTTTTAAATACTGAAACGAAGCAGCAACATTATCAGGATTCAAAATCTGATTTTTGAAGCCCTTATAAGTATCTGAACCAAACGATAACTAAGACAATAACCAGTCATCTTTTAAATTTTACCGAGTTATTTAGCAATGTTTAAACTGTTAACGTTAACCGAGCTTACAGTCAAAACGTAAACATTTGCTTTAGTTTAAAATTTAAACAAATATCGGTTTTGAAGCATGGTTATTATTTCTCTCCTAGCAGGGCTTGTTACGTAACAGAACCGAGTGAACCTCTTTCCTGGTTTCTAATAACAACAAAAGTTGAGGCAAATATTTACAGAGGAAACGAAAAAGTGAAGAGGCTCTTCCAATCACTAGTAGTCTATCGTCTCCTTTATTGTTTCATTCAGTAACTTATCAGGGCAACAAAAATATTTTTTAAAAATCTGGAAAAATTGCTTCAATAGGAAAAGTTGCTGCACAGAATACATTTAATAATTCGGTGGTTGAATGAGGAAACTATTTGTTCCAATTTAATCAACCCAATAATCTTGTTGGGGGTTCTGACATATCATCTCCTGGTTTCACCATTTTACCCATGGCGATGGCCAAACCAGCGACATTGTCCATGACAAACCATAGGAAAGGTCTATCCAAGACCACAGAGACATCTTGATCTGGTTTGCTTTGTCCACTCGAATGGGCGACGGGACCTTCTCTGACTTCAACGTAGGCGGCATGAGTGACATTGGTGACATGGAGCCATCCGAAATTGCTGATTCCAAAAAGATTGGCATATCCGGGAGTGAACAAATCGACGAGTCCCAAGTTGAAGAGGGCCTTGGTTAAGTTGCCGTGTGTTTGCCTAATGGTGATTCTCGGCATCTGCGAAATTGAGAATAATTTGTCAATGCAATGGAAAAAATGCAGAATAATTTTAAATACTCGAAGAACATGTTTGATGATATTTTAATGAACTTCAGAAAACGTGGAGTGTTAAATTTCAAAATAAATTTCATAAAGTGACACTCTTTTATTAGTGAAAAACAGGCCAATGCCATTGGTCTGATGATTTGACTAATATGTGTGAAGTGTTAAATTTCAAAACTTTAAAAATAAATCTCATAAGAGAGTCTTTATTAGTGACAAACAGACCAATGCTACNCAAAAACTTAATCTTTTTAAGCGAACATAAAATATTTATTTCTTCTCTTCCAGATCAATGTAACGGATACTTTCTTTTTATTTCATTATTATGCAGACATATTAATTCACTGTCGCCTGTAATCGAAAACAAAAATCTATTTATAACTTTTTATTCTAATTTTCCAACGGCTAAATGTTTCGGTTGCATGGTTATAATAATTCACATAAATTTGCTGGCGACTCGTGATCGCCAAGGTGTTCTTTTAAACCCATGTGGATATGCTAGTTGGCTTTGTTTTTGGCTATTGTTATATTATGATAAATCGCCAAATTTTGGATCTCCTACCCATACTCTTTCTCTGTCCGTTGAGAATAAATATATTCACTTTTAATTTCTAAATTGGTGAGGCTGGGATCCCTTTTGGGGGCCTCCCAGTCTCAATTTTCTAACCGTCAGAAAGGCCGTCTTTATCAGTGACAAACAGACCAATGCTACTTCTCTGCCCTTTTAACTACTTTACGTTGAGAGTTAAATTTCAAAAGTTTAAAAACAAATACAAGTTGTATTAGAAGTTTGAATAACAGTAAATTAAGTATAAGAAATATAAATAAAAATGAATAGAAGGTAAACAGCCAAGCTGCTGGATAGAATTTGGTTAAAACTAGAAAATTCTAGTTACTTTAAAATATCTTAAAAAGAAAACTGGTCTTGAGTTAAAATTTGTTGTCAGAGGTATTATAGACCAATTTTTTAAAATTAATTATTATAAATATCCTATAATGTACCTTGGTCAACTAACTTTTTATATAATAGAATAAGTTCATGCGGGTAGATACAGCGATTGTGAACTTATGCTTTGAAATGAGTTAGATTATTTTTTTAAATATATATATAAAGGGCCGAAAGAAATAAAAGAACAAATAAATTCAAAGTATATAAAAGAACAAGTGATCTTGATAAATACAACAGAATTTCTGATGATTTGGCGTATTTGTCATTTATACAGCTGTATGAACATTCTGAACAGGTAATTTATCAGCAGCTGCATATTCTGCTGGAGTACGCCCTCCGTGATTGTAAGAGCTGTTTATAAATCAGCTTTTAAAAACATTGCCTTTTACTTACGTTATTCTAGATGTTTAACAAGGAAGTTAAATTGACACACGTTTTCTAAATACTACGTTTTGTGTCAAATTTCGAATAATAAACTTCTCAAATATTTTAAGAAAACTTCACAGATGGACATTTCTAAGACTTTGGAAAAGTCGTAAAAATACTATTGATAGATACCTTATTATTTATACCGACTTTGAGTTAGATTTTTTTTTTTTTTACAACTTTGAACTCACAGGAAAGTATTCAATATTACTTAAGGTTATATAGATTATCTCAGGTTTATTTATAAGGTTATTTTAAGAAAAATATAAGTATAATAAATTTTATAAAATGTATAAAACAAACAAAATAAGAAAAAAAGAAGCAATATTTGATGCAAGATAAATGAAAAATGTTTACTTCAAATTAGTTTTTAATAAATACATAGATATGAAAAAGTCGTAAAAATACTATTAACAGATTTCCCTAATGTTTAAATTGATTTTGAGTTTAAAATTTTTTTACAACTTTGAACTCACAGGAAAATATTCAGTGTTTCTAGAGATTATGGCATGTTTATTTAGAATATTGTTTTAAGAAAAATAAAAGCATAAGAAATTTCAAAAAATGTATAAAAAATCTAAATTAAAAAAAAAAGCAAAACAATACTTGATGCAAGATTAATGGTAGAGATGGTAATGGCAAGATTAACAACATACGAGTAAAATGAAAATCATGAAATAAAAATAATAAAAATTGTGCAAAGTTCATACTGGTTGGGGAAATTTGTAGGATTAAAGAATTATTAGATAATTCTAGCATAATTTTTAATAATTGCCCTTTTTTTAAAAAAAAGAATTAACTAATTTAAATAAAATAATTCACAAAAATTTAATATTTGGCGGATAAACAAAATTTGTTAAAATATCAAACCTGTCATAAGCATGAAAGAGTAAATATGCACCTTAACCCATTTTTAATAAAAATTCTTTTCTCACATGGACAAAGAAAAGCTGAAACAAACTGATGTATAAGTATGGAAGAATTAATCATGTTTCAATTATACTAATGTTCAATAGTAATAATTTTATTCAGTGCTATTGTTATTCATTGAAAAATATGTATTAGTGGGCTGTTATGCTTTTTAACTATATAAAAAAAAAGGTTGATAGAAGAAAGTTTTAACAACAGTGTTATGAAAGTATTGAGAGTTGGGGAAGTGCCGTCATGCATATTATTTTTTAAAAGCATAATGGGATACCTGCAAGTGACGTATCTCGATCCTGATTGGTTGTTGAAACGCGGTATTTGTTTACGTTATTAACTGTTGTTTTCATTTTGTTTCGAGTAAGCCAAGCCTGTCAAATATCAATTATCTTAAGAGGCAAATTCTATATTCTTTTACATCGATTCTTTCACATCATATTTCTTACTTAACACAAAGACAGGCGTGTAGCCTTGTAGAACATAAACAAACTAATTATGAATCGAAGTAGCCAGGTATATAAGAACAAAAATATATCATGGTTACGCTAAAATATATAAGCAAATAATAAATCTAAGTTAAGTAAAAACGTAGAAGCGAACGAATTAAACTTCAACAAATTCGATATGTGATACGGTGTTGTATTTAATTAACTTCAAGTTAATTAACATTCTAACTTATGTGGAGAGACTTAGCTCACCTTTAGCTCTCCATTTTGATTATGAACGATCAGCTGACAACATAGGTCGCATGTGTGGGTATTCGTGATCTTCTTCTTCTTGTAGTGCAAGTACCCTATTATTGTTTTGTTTCAGCTAGTTTTTCTATAGCATGTTACTTATTTCAAGTTAAATTTTTTTATTTCAATAGTCCGTGTTTTACTAATTTTTTTTAAAGGAATTAATTTAAATATTTTAATTACTGATTTAAATTCTTAAGACTTTGCGCTAAATACAATGCAAATAAGTTTAACTTAGTAAGTGAAGCAAGCATGGTTCGCAAAGTAAATCATATAAAATTGCATTGAAATCATGAGGGGGCGTCTGCGAGCAGGGGATGGATCTTACTAATTAAATTAAAATATCCATATTCTAAAGTATTAAACAATAACTATGAATGGCATTTCAGGTATAACTAATAATTACACATTGAACCTTGGTGACTCAGTGTCCGCCTTCCAATGAGATGACCCGGATTCGATGCGAATTCCGCACCCGGCTCGCACCGGCCACAGTGCTGACGTAAAATATCCGCAGTTGTAGACGAATAAAGGGTTCGCCTTGCCGTCAGGATAACCATGGGAAGTTTTCGTGGTTTTCCACTCCAAGTAACTAAAATGCAAGTTAGTTCAACAAAAAAATTTTTTTCTCCGATATTTGATCCAGGAGTTCCCTTGTCTTTTGGATTGAGTTTAAAATTACAAGGTTACGGAGTTGAACATTAGTAGTCGTAAACACAGAAAAATTGGGTCGGCAGTTCAATGATGGTTTCAAAATAAAATAAAGCAAGCAATGCATACATTTTCAGGTACGATGAACGTTTATTTAGATAATATTGTGAAAAATATAAACAGATTTTTATTTGTTTATTTATTTTATTGTAACATATGATACATTTTTGTTTTGTGTACCGGACAACTTCGATACATAATTAGTTTGTTCTATGTTTTACATAGCTTCATGGTGAAAGAATTGAAATCATTGTTAAACAATCTTTGTTAAGGATTATAGAATGTATCACATAAGAGAATTGATACTTGGCGGGGTAAGTTAACTCGAAATAGAATGGAAAGAACAGTTGCTAACGTAAAGGAAGTCATATTTCAGCAATCAAACAGCCTCCAGATACCTACACTCCGTCACTTGCAGACATCCCATTGACTTTAAAAAAATACGTTTCGTACTGAAAATTAAAATTAATGAAGATACACATAAAAAAAACACCAACATTATCTTCTCCCGCCAATGATGATTAGTTATGGTAATAGTAATTAATTGAAACAAAATAATAAGCTATGTACTAGAAAACGAATTTAGTGGAGAAATTTTATTTTGGTAATACTTAGTAATTTAAATTAAAAAATTAGCTGTAAACTGAAAAGCTAACTTAATGGTATAAATGTACTTAGTCGTGAAAGGGAATTGTAAGAAGTCGCCATACTATTTTTTGCACTAATAGGATGCTTAATTTTGGCAATAGACACACTGGCGTTATGGTATTTAATACAGTTTTAATAGTTGCAGTTTTAATTGGAGCAGTTTTAATATACTCTTATTTGGGTACAAAGAATTTTATGAGTAAATTTAGTACCGATTAAGCTGCACTAATACTGTACATTTTTATGATGGATTTCTTAATAACCCTCGAAGATATAAGTATAGGAGAATGTTGATTGAAAATTTTAAGTATCACAAGTCACCACGAGCAACAGTATACTGCCAGATGATATAGTTAATCTTTATTTCGATGGTATGAGCTACTAAATACGTGTTTTACTTAATCTAATTACGTAAAGGCGCCGAGTAAGGTAACAAGTAATTAAAAATAAATGAATAAATTGAGTCTTTATTTGTCTTTAAGTTTCATGCATGATTTTGTGTGTTGTACAATACTGATTAATTTATGCTAATTTTTAACCCCGCATAAATAAATAAAATAAATGCGGTTCGCCATTGCTTCAAAATAGTTCCTTGCATTTAAAATGGTATAAGTTTAAACGTTTATTCATATTTTGTTTTCTTTGAGAAAATAAAATCCTCGGCAATAATTCAAATGTCGATTCGAAATTTTTATACGATTTACAAGTGTAAACAGAAATCATTTCTTGCGAGTACAAAATTCGCCTTTGTTCGAAATCCTCTTTTTTTGGGAGAAATAAAATCCTTGGAAAAAATATTATGCTTTCTTCGGAAAAAAATAAAATCCTCGGCGATAATTCAAGCGTCAATTTGAAACTTTTATACGATTTACAAGTGTAAATACAAATTAACAAATTATTCTCTGCTAGAACAAATTTCGTGCTTCTTAGAAATCTTCACTCCACCAAATTTGACACTAGACTATTAAAGTTAGAAATTACAGAAATAAGACAGCTCCTTAAGAAATGAATGAGAACTAATTTAAAAACTAATTAAGTTCGAAATTAAAACTCTATTGGTTTCTAATTAGTTGAAGTCACAAATAAAATGTAATATCACGGCTGGCTCAAAAAATAGCTGGGGTTTGAGATTACTTGTCATGATAATAATGCATTCTTTAAACTTAATGCTTGACGACATTTTTCTAGTCATGAATCTTACAACTCAACAACCGTTATGCGAAGAAAGCAGACGATTTCTTTTGTGTTCTCTCAACCAAATACTGATTATTCAGATAATAAATGAGAAAGGAAACAAAAGAAAGAAGTCAATGCTCACCTGGAAGTTGACTCGCTTCACGTTCATGGAGTTGATGATGTCGGTCAACCTTTGAGCACTGATACGGGTTTCAAGCATGGCCATGCCGTCTGGATGGTTTGGCAGTAACGCCACTAGAGAAATCAGACCACCCCTGAATGGAACTTCTACAGCAGTACAATTCAAATATTCATGCACTCCGTATCTGTGAAAGAAATACAGTAAAATCCGTTATAACGACAATTCATAATGGCAGATAAAATCGCTGTTATAACGAACTTGTCGTTATAAGCATATTTATACATATTTAGTGCTAAAATAGCAGTAATCAGACTAAAAAAAATTTAATAGGCATATTTTCCTCTCTTATTTTGCAAAAACTATTTTGATTTTAAAAAAATATATATCTAACGTAGTTTACAGATTGTAATCACTTTGTAATAACTTTGTACTAAACAAAAAGTAGAATTGTTCTAAACTAAGTTTGCAAGAAGAAAATGGAAAGCTCTTTCACATCAGTGATAACCGTGAATGTTGGTTTTAGTAAAATTGTTAATGAGGGTAAATAAGGGGTATTCTTTTCGAGTGCATGATAGGATTTCTGAGCATACCAGGCAAAAGATAACTTAGCTGGTGGTTACCCATGCATTACTTTTTAAAAGTCAGGTAGTAAAAATATTCGAGGGAAGCAACGTACATTTTTCGCTTTTTGTATTGATTCCAGAAATACATAAAAATGTCCTTTATTTAAGCTTTTTCCGTATAAGCTCATTTATACAGCAGAAAAACGTATTTCTTCAAAGCAATTTTGTCGCAATGGCGGAAGGCTGATGATTTTTAATTCGTTTGAACAAACAATTTTTGTATCTTTAATTTTGAAACTTGTCGTAAGAGCAAATTTCTCATAAAATGCTGTATTGGTTACATAAAACTTTTACTGCATGTTATTTAAAAATGCTTCTGTAAGTTTTTTTTTTAAAAAAAATTTATTTAAAAAATAACTTTAAAATAACACTTAAGAAGATAATTACGATTAATTTTCTTAAATTTGATTTTTATTTGATGCTTTGAAAAATTTGACGTTTTAATTATCATTACACTAAAGTCGGATTGGCAGATCATTAATAGTTGTTTTGTTATATGTATGTTTCTACGAATAATTCACATATTTCATAATTAGCCTTAAAATTCCAGCCATTCTATACAATGATAAGCATTATATGAGACTACAGAATGCCTTTAGGTTTCTCGTTAGTCAATTAATGGAATACCTAGGCAATGTGTGAAACATTAATTACTTCCCATTTAATCAGTTGGTCTTTAAATATTTCATAAGTACCAAGAAGGGGAAGGACAAGACACAAAAATCCCTCTATTTTAGAGTTTTTTTCGTTTTGAAAGCACAAGAAAAAGGGGGGGGGGTATTTTATTTGTAAACATTTCAAATTTGGAGCTTAAGTTAAATTTAGGAATAGAATGAAAGAGTAAAAAAATGAAGACATTTTTTTCAAGGAGTTACAAAATATCATAAAATAAATTAATACAATAACAAAATTTGCGTTACAAATTTTGTTTTAAGAAAAGTTACATCTTTCATTTGAAGTAATTTTTATTTATTTTAAAATTGTAGATTACTGCAGTAAAAATAAAAATTATATCTAAAAACATAGAGGGTGTATTGCGACTTTCATACGTAAGTATGGGAAGAGCATGCGTACGCGCGGGAACATTTAGAAAGTTTTGTTTATTTTTACTGACAAGAAGGGTCGGTATTCCAGAAGTGGACTGGTATTCTCGGACTGGTATTTCAAACACACTATGAAAAATTCCTGATCAAATTACGTATAAAGTATCGGCACTTTGGATGCATCATCCGTAGAATCTCTTTTACTGTGAAATTCATTTTTACCGTAAAATATTATACCGTAATTTTTACAGTAATATTTATTTAATTAGAGTTTTCAGATTACGATCCTTGCTACAGTCATGTTCTCGCCAAAAGGAATTATTAAGAAGTCTAATTAGTATATTATACAGGATAGTTGCATTCCTTTTAATTAATTTAGTCAACGGTTGTTGGTCACAAAGTAATTGCATAGCAAGTATGGGGGTAGTTTTAACTCCTCCTGTAATCATGCGCAACTTGGTTTTGGAAGATAGCAAGGAGTTTTAAGACTCCATCTGAAGTTGTGTTCGTGAGAATACCCAATATAACGTAGTCAACAATGAGCCATACGAACTGATGTTTTTAGCAAGTCCATTGGAATGTATGATTCTCAATGTCAGATTGGACTTAGTTTTGAATGTACGGCAACGTGACATAAGTCCCAATTCACTCCGTGCTGTTGCCTTAATCAATATCCGTTTTCCCCCTAATGAATGGCTTCACATCTACACTGACGGATCTCTCTTGAATTTCTCGCAGGATTCTGGCTCTGGTATTTTTTGTGAAACCTTTTCTTTTTATCTATATGCTGGGCCATTTTCAACTCACTTTGACGGAGAGTTCAAAGCCATCCATGTAGCTCTTCAACAACTTGGTGTTCGTCTTACCAGTCCTGAGAAAGCTGTGATTTTTTTTCAGATTCTACCTCTGCCCTTCAGGCTTTGTCAAGCAACCCAGAAAATAGTAGTTCCCTTGTTTTGAGCTGCAGAGAACTCCTGAAGAGGATTGAGGGAAGTGTTGCATTTCAGTGGGTGCCATGCCATTGTGGTCTTCGAGGAAACGAAATGGCTGACTTTTTGGCCAAAAAAGGAACTTATGTTCTTCCGAGATCCTGTAGAGATCCGTCCTACCATTCCGCTAAACTTGAAATTAAAAGAATCTTCAAACAATCATTATATTGTTTGGCATCTCACGCTGCTACAGATAAGTCCTGGAATGTGTTCTGTGGAACTCACAGTGTTCCAGATTCACCCCGTGCTACTGCGGTAGCCATATTTAGACTTTTGACCGGACATGATGGTCTACGTTCTCATTTATTTCGCCTCATGCTGACTACTTCATCATTGTCTTTTATATAATTCCGGACAAGCCATGACTGATGCGCATTTGGACACGTGCTCTGCACAAAAGACTTTGACTGTATTGTTAAGAAATACAGGAGAGCTAGAAGCATAATGACCTAATAGTCAATGGCTGGTATTTGTTTAATAATTACTTAATTAGAGTAGTTCAGTTATTTTAATTACTGTAAAAGCTACGGTGAATCAGATTTTTTGTTCCCGTAAAGTGTTCTGCAACATGTTCTGATGGATTTTACGGTAAAAAGTACCAGCACCCTCACTGCCTGAATTTCTTACCGTGCACCAGCAGTATTATTATTTTTTTTATATTGTTTTGACGCTGTCTCTGGGACTATACATACGAAGGTCCATGTAGTCGCCTTACCTTATTCTGGCTTTCCTTGCTTCTAACATGATGAATGGATCTTCACCTGCTCGTCCTACGAATCGACTCTCTTCTACCTGTGCCATGTTCATATCCAGAGATCCTTTGAAATAAATAGCATTCAGTAGAAGGAGATTTGTGGAAGGAGACGGAACCTGAGACAAAATCTGAGCAATCTTGCCTTCGGTGTTGTGCTCAAAGAATATGTTGATGTATCTTGTACTCTGTTCAGCATTCATTACGAAATCTAGAGGATAAATGCTGGTATTGTAATATCTGAAAGAGAGAGATAAATATGTTGGAATTATGTTGCCACTTAGTCATTGAGAATCACCCTATACAAATAAATATGGTAAGGACATAGTAGTTGGGCAAGTAATGGTATCATATGCGTTCGAATAAAGGAAGAACTATCATATATTCAAAATTATTTTTTATAAAAAGTTTAATAATTTTAATTAAATTAAGTTAAAATAATTAAATTAATTTTGATTGATTAATTAAATTTAATTAATTATTCAATTAATTAAATTTAAATAATTTTTTAATTTCAATTTTAAAAAATAATTTCAATTTACAGTTTGAAAAATTTTATTAAAAAATTTAATTAAAAATCTTTGAAGCTAATGACGTTCCCTGTCGCTTAAGATATATATCTTTTATCATCTATACATATGGAGGGTGGGTCACTGTATTTGAATTATATCATCATTAAATTATTGAAAGTAATATCATAAACAATTTAGTCTAGTAAGATTATAATTGTTAAAAAAGAGCGATGGTGTTATTTGCATTGAGGTGACGAAGTCAAAACATCGAAAGATATTGACTTTTTTTAAAAATTTTAATTAATCTCAAAGCTGCTGTTATCTCTAAAGCTGCAGAAGTCCCTTTCCCTTAAGATAAATAGTGTGATTAAAATGGTGTGATAAATATTTGAGTTTTATCACCAATAAATTATTGAAAGTAAGCTTAAAAATTAGAACGGTAAGATTATGTTTACAGCTGTTAATGGTATTGTAAGCGTTAGTAAATTATTAGGGAAATGTAAAAGTACTGTCTTTTTTAACATTTTTATTAAAAAAAATCGAGCAAATAATTATTTTTATAAGGGCAAATAAGTATAAAAAAAAGTCTTAATTTTAGAAAAAAACTTAAGNTCTTTGCTAACGCTTCTTATAAAAATAAAAATCTTTGCTTTGCTTTTCATTAAAAAGCTAATGACGTTCCCTATCGCTTAAGATATAAATCTTTTATCATCTATACATATGGAGGGTGAGTCACTGTATTTGAATTATATCATCATTAAATTATTGAAAGTAATATCATATACAATTTAGTCTAGTAAGATTATAATTGTTAAAAAAGAGTGATGGTATTATTTGCATTGAGGTAACGAAGCCAAAACATCAAAAAATATTGACTTTTTTTAAAAATTTTAATTAATCTCAAAGAACTACAGCTGTCGTTATCTCTAAAGCTGCAGAAGTCACTTTCCTTTAAGCCACGATGTTATAAATAGTGTGATTAAAATGGTGTGATAAATATTTGAGTTTTATCACCAATAAATTACTGAAAGTAAGCTTAAAAATTAGAATGGTAAGATTATGTTTACAGCTGTTAATGGTATTGTAAGCGTTAGTAAATTATTAGGGAAATGTAAAAGTACTGTCTTTTTTAACATTTTTATTAAAAAAAATCGAGCAAATAATTATTTTTATAAGGGAAAATAAGTATTAAAAAAGTCTTAATTTTAGAAAAAAACTTAAGTATCTGAACACTATTATATGTTGTCTGAAGGAAGGTTGCAATTTTATCTGTTAGAAACCTATTTCTTCCAAGATATTGAAAGAAACTGAAAAAAATACCGGAAGAAAGTAAAATTGCTTAATTATTTAGCAACAAGTACATATTATAAAAATAGTTTAAATATAAATAAAATCAATTCAGCCAGAATGTTTAGCTTTTCACGACTTTTCTTTTTTAAAAAAAAATAATAGTTTTAAATTTTATTTTACTTTCATACATAAGTTTAAAATCTATCTGTCATATTATTTAAGAGTAGGTTTAAATATTGATGCTTAATAACAATGCATATTTATAAATATTAGTACGCTAACTGTAAATGGGAATTCAATATGTGATTTGTATTAATGTATAAGCTCAGCATTTGTGATATTTTCTTTTAGTTGTTTAACCATTCATTGAAAATTGATATTAAATCTTTGACGCAGAATTTTTATTAAACATATTTTTCATACTTTTTTCATTTCTTTATCATTTGTTATTCTTTTCTGAAAACAGTTTCTTTAATTTTTTTCACTTGTGTTAAAAGAAACGGCTTTTTTCACAGTTTTTCCCGCTTTGGAAGAAACATCCCATTACTGTTTTTAAATCACTTCAATTCCACAAGAATCATAAAATTAAAATCTTTATTAGCGGCAATAATACTTTCGATTAATGCTTCCATCAAATAATACTTTCAATGAAATTTACCCTCATTTTAAAAGTACAATTTTATAAATTTCGCACTGTTTTTTGACAATAAAATCGCAAGTAGTTCTCATTTCAGACGATCTTTCTGTTTAAAAAACTAACGACAAAAACTTTAATAAGCGGATGAATGGCAACGATATTATTTCTCACCACGCAGTTGAAGCATCCGCTGTCGTCGAAGCGTCACGTGACGCAACTATTATCTTATTAATATGTCATTTCGTTCCTAATAGCCTCATCAAAAACTATTTAATTTTGTTTTTGAAAAAGAATTTCTCTGAGTGAGAAACGCCCAAAAAGGTGAAATAAAAAGAAAGTTCTTTTAAGTAAAGATCCGATATATTATTTTTTACGTAACAGAAAATTGAAAGTACTGAGGAAAAGAAATACTTTTATTAGAAAAAAAAAAGATTAACACTTCATGTAAAGGTCTTTAAACTGCTGTTGGTTTATTAGTTGTTTATTGACAAGAAAAGAAAATGCATTAAAAGAAAATGAAATAGAAAATAAGTTCTCTAAAGGAAAGATCAGATTTATGCTTTCTTTTTAAAACTGAAAAAAAAAGTACTCTTTAAGCATTTCATAAAAAGTGTTTTATATTGTTGTCGTATATTTTATTAGTTAATTATATGTTAAAATTATAAGGTTCTCTTAAGGAAATATTTTTATTTTTTGATTTGTATTAATATTTGTTTTCTTCGATTTTTCTTCGATTTTTATTTTCATTTCGAAAAGAAAATCAAAAGTATTGAGAAAATAAAAACTTGGGAAAATAAAAATTATATAAAAAGTAAGTTCTCTTAAAGAAATAGTTTAATTTTTTGATAGATATTAATATATTTTATTCTCCAATTTATGTTTTCAATTTAAAAAGAAAACCGGAAGTGTTTTAAATTTTATTTTATAACCTTCGTTCAACAGCCGACCTAATTTTATGGTTTTACGACTACTAATGTTCAACTCCGTAGCCATGTAATTTTGAACCCAATCCAGGAGACAAGGAAACGCCTGGATCGAGTATTGGGAGAAATTTGCCTTCGTGGGGGACTTTTTGATGGAGCTAATCCTCATTTGCATTACATGGAGAAGAAGACCACGAGATCCTCTCACGGTTAGCCTGACGGCAAGGGGACTCTAACCCATGATCTATGTACCACTGAGGATATTTCACGTCAGCACTGTGGTTGGTGCAAGCCGGATGCGGAATTCATATCGACTGGGATTCGAACCCGGTTCGCCGCATTGGAAGGCAAACAGAAACTAAATTTCAGTAGAATCCGTATTCACTGAAAAAAATTAGCCCAATTAGAGAATCGACACGCTAATGCCTTTCTGACCAGAAAAATCAGTTGGTGACAACTTTAGTTTTAGGTCAATTTAGCTTTAGGTTTTAGTTTTGGGTTAGAGAAACACTCGTAAAGGGACAGTTTCAACTAGAGTTTTTCCCATTTCTTGTGCCAGTGGCGCAACCAGAGGTAGGGAACGACGGAGCTTTTTTTGTAATGAAATTTCNATTTCACGTCAGCGCTGTGGTCGATGCAAGCCGGATGCGGAATTCGTATCGACTGGGATTCGAGCACAGTTCGCCGCATAGGAAGGCGAACGCTCTATCCCTTGTGTTTTGATATTCAGATAATTATTTGAATATTTATATAAATCAGAAAAAAATATTGTGTTTTATAATTGAACAAGATAACCGACTAAAAACAATCTTACCATAAACATATTCTTGATTTTGTTTGGAACTTTTGTTATAACATTTTTATTTGAAGTTTTACTAAATTTGTTTATTCATATCATACTTTAAATAAATACATTATCTTATACCGTAAATGTGCATATTATCTTTTACTTCAAAGTGTAAATACACACTTTTGGATTAAAACGTTCTTTTACAGATTATTATGAAGAAATGATGCAACATTTTTTCATAACTTTTTTGTTCTGAAATTTCTTTTTTGACTTATCAGAATTTAAAATCTAAAAAGATTTTATACATTTTAAACAGAAACTAAATTTCAGTAGAATCCGTATTCACTGAAAAAAATTAGCCCGATTAGAGAATCGACACGCTAATGCCTTTCTGACCAGAAAAATCAGTTGGTGTCAACTTTAGCTTTAGGTCAATTTAGCTTTAGGTTTTAGTTTTGGGTTAGAGAAACACTCGTAAAGGGACAGTTTCAACTAGAGTTTTTCCCGTTTCTTGTGCCAGTGGCGCAACCAGAGGTAGGGAACGACGGAGCTGGCCTTCTCACGAAATCTGCGAATGTTTTTTTGTAATGAAATTTTTGTGAATTTTAACAATAAAACTGTGATCCGAAAATACTTTCACACCTTAAATTTCTTTTCATGATTGGCCTAAAAAGCAAATGACTGCTTCAACCTTAAAAATGAAATTTAAAAGAAAATAGAATGAAATTTAAAAAAGAAAAAAAAATCATACATTTATACTATATAGAAACGTGTTACACACATAAAAGCGAGAAATAACTTAGATGTCCCAGCAAAATAATAGTTAAGTACTATAAAAACAAGAAACTGCCTAGCATTTTATTATTACAATACGCATATCGTTTGTTGAAAATCAAATTTATAAAATCGTTTTCGATCAATAAATAAATAATGTTGTCTCTTCATAAAATTTCTCTTTTAAACAACATTCATTCGACACATCGTTTGCATCGTTCTATCAAGTCATTTGCAGCTCATTGTAGTCATCTTTATTTACTGATCTGAGTTCGAAGGAGCGTTTATTGAATATTAAAGTGAAAGTTAGAAAATTCTTTGTAAAAATACATAAAAGTAAAACGACGGCGATCATACAGTAAAGCGCACAGAAAAATAAACTTTTTAAGTCGAAGAGAAAAATTCGAACGATTTTTTTTAAGGAAACTTGATCGAAGGAGCATGATTCTCTCTCGGAATATTAAGAAAAAATACAGGTAATTGTCACAAAAAAAATTATTTTAGCTTTTTCCATATCTCATTTAAATTATCGTTTGTATTTTAAATCATTGCATGTACAAAAGACGTTATTGTTTCAATTAGAAATTCTAGCTCAGTAGGTTGTTTGATTACAATCAATTTATTAAATTCTTTTTTTTATCATTTAGCTTTCATTTTTTAACAGTTATAGAATACAGAAACTTTTTTAACAATAATCTATTATTTTATTTATTAGAATAGCTGTTACAATATTTTTTCTACATTCTCAGACCATGTACAAGCCCTCAAAATATTTGCGTACATGATAATTTACTTTCCCCACAACTTTTTCAACAATATATTTTAAAAGCTATGATTCAAGAGTACCAAGTTTAATTGACGGTGCGACAGTTAGTGATAAAATTTTTTTATGTGTTCATTAAGTTTTGTTAGTTTGACGAAGGGGAATATTGACTTAAGGCCCTAAACGTTAATATAAATGATAGAGCCGGGATGGATCAGGGGATAGGGCGTTCGCCTTCGAATGAGGTGAACCGGGTTCGAATCCCAAACGAGAGCTGGTAGATAAGATTTCCGCACCCAGCTCGCACCGACCACAGTGCTGATGTAAAATATCCTCAGTGGTAGACGGCTCATGGGTTAGTGCCCCCTGCCATTAGGATAACCGTGGGAGATTTTCGCGGTTTCCCTCTCCATGTGACGCAAATGCGAGTTAGTTCCATCAAAGAGTCCTTCTCGAAGGCAAAATTTCTCCCAATACGTGATTCAGGAGTACCCTTGTCTTCTGGATTGGGTTCAAAATTGCAAGGCTACGGAGTTGAACATTAGTAGGCGTAAACCCAAAAAATTGGGTTGGCTGTTCAGCGACGGTTATAAAATAAATATAATATATCGTAAGGGTAGCGTTTCTAGAACACCTTGTAGTTGCACAAAAGTTAAAGAACATTCTTACCTATTCAGCAAAAACTGGAAAGGGTAATGCACTGAGAAATGCCTCTGAATATAGACATTGTTGATGAGTTTCAAGACATTCTCATCACCCGGTGATCTCCTGGCTCCCAGGAACACCTCATCAAGTGGCGAAAGGTTTAAACCTAGATGTCCTATGAGGTCGTGATAGGCCAAGTGAATCTCTTGTGGATGCAGGCCCCATAGGTAAAGAGCCTGTCTTAAGGCCATGGCCGTGTTTCCTTCAGCCCCCAAGAGGACCATGGCCAGTGAAGATCCAATACAGAAGGGACAGAAGGCAATGTTTTCGTCAGTAACATTCAACGCCCTGTAGAGATCGATGCCAAACTGGTTGGTGGAAAATGCCAGCTTACGCATTGTGAATGTCACTGTCTGAGAACCTGTGTTGCTCGATCCCATTACTAAGAGCTGATGAGACATTAATAGGGCTGTGATGAATAATAGTGCCATCATTTATTTATTTTTATTTGTTTCCAACTTTTGAGCTAAAAAGAAAAAAGATACATGTCTTATTTTATGATTTTCATGACAGTTTATTAAATCATAAAGTTGTAATTTTAACACAAAAGTCATTTCTGAGAAAAAAAAATACCTGTTATTTTTAAAATATTATCAAATTAACGTAGCAGTTGTACTAATTGTTTTTATTGCTAACAGGGTAGTTTTAGAAAAGACAATAATATCAAGTAACAGTTATTTTGAATTCCTACATCTCTTAACCCTTTAACGCAGTTGGGACGCCTGTTTCCCTTTAATATACTTTTTTGTACTCTAATTACAAGCAAAAATATATATATGTATACACATATTTTTTAATTTTAAAAACCAGTTTAATCGATACTAAAAAAAAATGTTAGATTATTAGAATTATATTTGTACAAAAGTATAAAAACCAAAAAAAAGTAGTTTGAACATTTTTTTTTCTTTCCTTCATAATCAAAAATTCATAATTGATTTTGTAAATGAAAGAAATTTAAATGAGGAATAATTGAACTAGAAAAGATAACAATTACATGTAACAGTTATTTTGAATTTCTCAATCTCTTAATTCTTCTATCTCTATTTCGCTATCTGACCTTTAATTTACTGTTAAAATATTTATAAGTAGTGGTGGAACAAAGTTCTTTGAATTCTCTTCAGTAAAATATTAATACATTATCTTTGGTACCACTGAAAAAAATATTTTTTGTAACTAAGGAAAGCCCGTTGTAGAATTCTTATCAAAACTGCACCAATTACCATACTACCAGTAGTAAATATTACCGCCAGTAGTACACAATAATTAAGCGTCATCTGTGAATGGCGATTTTTTGGGGTTTACATGGGTTCGTGTCCGTCTTTGTGTAAATATATAGAGAAAGAATTGAAAATGTTTTTCGAAGAATCTTTGTGAAAGAATATAGGCTGTGTTACTTAAGAGAATTGGTACTTGACGGGCTTGGCTCACACGAAATAGATTGGAAAGAACAGTTACTAATGTAAACAAAGGCCACGTTTTAACCACCAATCAGGATCGAAATACTCACATTACGTCCCTTTCAAGTATCCCGTTACGGTTGATTTTAAAAAATTATTTTTTTTAGAAACATGTTTTTAATGAATTAATATAAATAAATAAAAAGCGCGTCGTATCAGACAACTTTAAGGTATAAATTTCTTGACGTAGAACACGCGCGCTACCACGCCATTGAATTTATTTGACATAGCGAATGTAAAATAATGAAATATTTAAATACACGCAAAAAGAAAAAAAAATTTTTTTTGATCAAATAGGTAGTAATTATCACTCGTGTTATCTTTAAAATATGCGAAAAATTGAATCGTCTATAGTTAAATTTAAAACAACTCTTAACCAATTAAAAAATTCCTTTTCGTTTTTCTCTCATCCAGGTCAAACGGTTCATCGTAGAATGTTCTAATGTCGATTGTGATCTTCCTCGTGCTTCAAAGTATCTGTATGCCAAATTTCATCGAATTCGGTTTTATGGTTTAGGAGTCTATAAAGGACACACAGACAAACATTTACTTTTATGCATATTGATAAATGATTAATTATTTTTTGATTGAAATTGCCTGCCACTTGCTAATAGTTATTACAATAATTATAACACTTTTAACAATTTACCATCCTTACTGTCAGACAGATTGACATGCAGCAATATTTTTTTGGTTTTTGGTTTATAATATGTAATATACGTAATATTTATTAAAAATATAAAAATTACAAACATTTTTTTAATTGCTTTTAGGGTTTGATATCATTAAGGAAGCATCAGTGTACATTTTTTCCCTATAACTTTTAACTTAGGATTCTGATTTTTTACGGGAGTTCAACTTAAGCACAGACATTATTTTAACACAAACACATTTATGAAATAGTATAAAAAAATTTTTTAATTGAATTTTTTTAGAGCTAAAATTTTGCAACAAAAAAAAGAGATACTATGTCGTCTTGGGCACGCCATGAAACCTATAAAAATCCTCTTAATGACTTCAAATAGCTTTTAATAAACAGTTAAATATGCTCCTTTTAAAGCCATTCTAGCTCAATGAAATTAAAGAATAAATAGTATTTTTAAACTAGAAAATGTTTAATTTATTGAATTTTTATATTAAAAAAAAGCTGTATTTCTACCAAGAAAATGCAAAATATTTACCAATTACCAAGTGCTAGAAGGAATTTAAACAGCATATTGTATAAACTGATACTATACTGAAAGAATTATCTTAAGATAAAAGAATTTTAAAATTTTGTGCNCGTCTATAGTTTAATTTAAAAACAATGGCTAAAACTTATCCGATTAGAAAATTCCTTTTCGTTTTTCACTCATCCCGGTCAAACGGCTCATCGTAGAATGTTCTAATGACGATTGTGATCTTCCTCGTGCTTCAAAGTATCTGTATGCCAAATTTCATCGATTTCGGTTTTATGGTTTAGGAGTCTATAAAGGACACACACCCACACACAGACAAACATGTACCTTTATTGATAAATGATTAATTATTTTTTGATTGAAATTGTCTGCCACTTGCTAATAGTTATTACAATAATTATAACACTTTTAACAATTTAACATCCTTATTGTCAGACAGATTGGCATACAGCAATATTTTTTAGGTTTTTGGTTTATAATATGTAATATACGTAATCTTTATTAAAAACATAAAAATTAAAAACATTTTTTTAATTGCTTTTAGGTTTTGATGTCATTAAGGAAGCATCAATGTAAATTTTTTTCCAATAACTTTTATCATTAAGACACGGTTCCCAGCAGATCACCGAAGTCAAGCATCACTGGATACGGTCAGTGTGCGGGTGGGTGACCACTTGGATCAGTCTGCGTAGGGACCGCGGGTGTGCGGTATTGGTTCTCGTTAAACTGTGCTACCGTAAAGTGCTCGTCTTCGCGCGTAGGTCGTCGGGCTACCGAAGCGGGGGTGCCATCCCCTCCACAGAGGATCAAAATTGTGATGGCATGTCTTCGGATCAGCCTCCGGGCTGTTTCCCAGACCGTCGCCAATAGCCCATTGTGCAGCTCTAGTGTGACGTAAATTAACAACAACAACAACTCCAATAACTTTTAACTTAGGATTCTGATCTTTTACGGGAGTTCAACTAAAGCACAGACATTATTTTAACACAAACACATTTATGAAATAATATAAAAATTTTTTGTAATTTAGTTTTTTTGAAACCAAAATTTGCAACAACAAAAAAAAAGAGATACGTCTTGGGCACGCCATGAAACCTATAAAAATCCTCTTAATGACTTCAAATAACTTTTAATAAACAGTTAAATATGCTCCTTTTAAAGCCATTCTAGCTCAATGAAATTAAAGAACAAATAGTATTTTTAAACTAGAAAATGTTTAATTTATTGAATTTTTATATTAAAATAAAGCTGTATTTCTACCAAGAAAATGCAAAATATTTACCAATTACCAAGTGCTAGAAGGAATTTAAACAGCATATTATATACACTGATACTATACTGAAAGAATTATCTTAAGATAAAAGAATTTTAAAATTTTGTGCAAAATTTTTCAATTTGGTTGAAAAATTCTCGAAAAAGGGCGGAATACGCAAAAATTTAAATTTACATTAAGGGGTCAAAAGTTTTTACCATTCTCTTGACCAAACTACATGGACCCTATTCCCCAGATTGCAGCTTCCCTTTATACTTTGGGGGTTAGAAATCCGAATCCGTTGGGGGGGGGAAACATGTTTATTCAGAGAAAGTGCATTTTCGTGTCTGATTTTGCGATTTAAAATACTGTCTGCACTAATTAATTAGCATGTTTGAGCCCACCCCCCTTGAAACCATTAAGTTGGACTCCTAGAACATGAAGATCTAATCATTGGATCAAAAGTTATTCAGGATCCGGTTTTTTTGCGCATTTTACGCATTATATCTTAGATTAATGAAAATAAATAAGTAAGTTTTTAGCAGTTTAGAATTAAGGTATTTAATTTTATAAAAACCAAGAAAAACGTTCTTTCATAAATGTATCCTGTATGGAGATCCTGATGCAATCTATTTGAAAAGCTTTCAAAAACTAAGGCAGTCAGAATGTTTTCATAATGTTTACTCAAGCAAGACTCTTCTTACACGATAACTACATAACTACAATGTAAGAAACTTATTTTTTCACAAGTACAGATAATAAAATTTTGATTTATTGTGATTAGTGTTTAGTTAATCTTTCGTACACTCGAGCACTCTTAAGCGATAACTACGATAATATGAGAAATTTATTTTTTCCCAAGTGCGGATAGTGAAATTTTGATTTATTTTTCATATCACTGTTTAGTTAATGTTTCGTAACTCTTCTTACACGTAACTCTTCTCTTAGATTCTTCTTACGCAAAAACTACAATGCAAGAAATCTATTATTTTTTATAGTAAAATTTTGATTTATTTTTCATATCAGTGTTTAGCTTACGTTTCGTAACTGTTCTTACACGTAACTCTTCTCGTAGATTCTTTTTGCGCAATAACTATGTGGCGTTGCGGTCTGAAATGCAAAGTCCGAACTACGAATCTCTGACGATGGACTACGTAGTTTGCAGCCGGTAATTGACGTAAACCTCATACCTGGATGGAGATATGCGTGAAGGGCGAAATCAGTAAAATGCGCACAGTATGTTTTGGATATAACTTGGCCGCATCCTCACAGCTTGCTCTCTCTCCCCGTCGGTTCTAGCTAGCAATCCGGCATGTTCTCGCCGGTTACCTTTTCGCAGTTTATTTCTATGCTGCCTCCATGTTAAAGTGGTTAAGTTTTATATATGTTAAAATGTTTTAGTTAAATTTACAAGTTTCCTAAATGTTAATAAAGATATTTATTTAAACTTAGTGTTATTTATGAAGTGACCTATAACCCGTTCTCGGAAACATTTTCATGTGGAACGCTTTCCTAGAGTTATATTTCTTTTTAGAGTTTAAGTGGGGACTCTAACAAAGATACCAAACAACCCTACAACAACCCTTAAACATAGCTTAAATCTATGACTTTTTTTACAGAATAAAACATGGCTTAAATCTATGATTTTTTTTTTACAGTAAAATTTTGATAAAATCTTCATATCAGTGTTTAGTCAATTTTTCATAACTCTTCTTCACGTAACTTTTCTCGCAGACTCTTCTTACGCGATAATTACAATGTAAGAAATCTATGATTTCTTAGAGTAAAATTCTGATTTATTTTTATATCAGTGTTTACTTAATTTTCTGTAATTAAAAAAAATCATAAACATAGCTTAAAATTTCAGACAAATTGAGCCAATATAAGTTAAATAAAGGGTCTTTTTACTTTTAATTTCACGGCAGTAAAGTGAAGTGCTAATAACCGAATTCAAGAACTTGAATTCACTTTGAGCATTAATGCTAGATTTTATGAAGTGTTAATTTTCCGTCTTCTGATTAAGGCATATGCTTTAATCGACATAGTACCCTAAGAAAATAGTTAGATTGAGAGGGGGGGGGGTCTAGAAGTGTTAAGTAAACCGTATGATGCTTTTTTTCTTTTCTTTTAATTACACGTAGCACAAAAATGAGATTAATATTACTAGAAAAAGCTTTTCATGTTGGTGAAACTTAACTTAGAAGAAATATCTGATATTTTTAGTTGAATTAAATAATATAAGGATACAAGAGGAATGTAAACTACCTAAACACGCTTAAACAAAATTTAACAAAAATATTATAAGAAGAAATTCTTTTAAACAATTTCTAAAGGCATAAGATAAAAAAGAAGATTAAAAAACTGTTTAAAGGGAAAATGAGAAAAGTAGAATTCCAAGAATCTTAACCTATTAAAATAGGGAATTCTTGCTGAAATTTTACTATACGATATTTTAATGATAGAAATAATTTAGAAACTGTCGTAAAATAAGAATTTTAATTTAAGGGATACGAAAGAAATTATGTAAAAAAAAAAAAACCATTTTCAATTTGTTTTGTTTTTTTAATTTACTTCAGAGTGGCAGAATGAAAATTGTTTTCCTCAATTTAAAAGAGAAAGAAGAGATAGAAAGCAAAAATAAAGAAAAATATTTTTAATTTCGACTAGAGCATGTCGGTGAGAAAACTTTTGAAGACATATTATTAAGAAGATTAAGCTGTTAATGTTAAGAGAACTCAACACTAATTTAATTTAGTTACAATTTTCAACAGATGGTTAACTATTAAATGAAATAATGAATTAATGATTATCAGTATATCCTATTCCTTTTTATCTTTCGAAACGTCCAAATTGTAAGGTCATTCAATCAAAATGGTAGAAACAGTGCATCGTTCATCATGCTTTAGAGAGCATTTCGCTTTTTTTTTTAATGTAATTAAAACATTATAATGTTTCAATAAGTATTTTCAACTTAGCAATCAACTATTAAATACTTTTTAAGTTTTAGATTTTTGAAAATAACGTATTTTTATCTAACGAAATTTTAGGTTATCCAAAAAGCTGCTTTCTTAGATACATTTAAATATCTAATGAAAAAACGTTTACAGTTATATATTACAAATTATTACTATACATTTGAACAGAACATATAATATAATAATCGAATAGAAGCAATTAAATTCGAATATATATTAAAAATTCATTTCTACGAATTGTGTGATTTAGTTGATTTTAATTTCCTTAAAATTTCAAACTATAAAGAAAATTAAACTATTTTTCTTTTTGTCCTTTTTTTACAGCAACAGCAGTTCTGTTTTTATAATACTGCTCTATAAGCAGTATTTTTTAAAAGCGAAATTTATTGATAAAATCTTAAAGAAACAGTTAACCCGAAATCCAATGTATACGTGAACGTAAGACTATTGAAAATAAATTTCTGTCTTAAGTTTAAACTGGAGTTACAAAAGATGCTATACTTTTAAAAATTGATGAAATAATTTCACTTTTCTGATGCAATTTTTTTTTTCAAAAAATAAGGGTTTCAAAGCACATAGTTTTAAAATTGATTATTTTCGCAACATGTTTATTTTCTTTCATAAAATCTCTTCACAGTTACTTTCAGTCTCAACTATTAAAAGACATTTATGGAGTATTAGTGCTATAGACATGAGCTTCTAAATACTATTCATGTATTCAAAAATATATATAATATGTACTAACATATGATATATATGCTAATATATAATATGTAGAAAAATATTAAATAGTGTTAGATTATTTATGCCGCATAAATCATTACTAACAGTTGAAATTGGAGTAAAAACCGCATTATCAGAAAAAGTGGTGGTACATTTACATTTAAACGGAATAGATATTTAGTTTCGCTAACTATCACTTTGGATTTAAGTAATAATGATATGATTTGCTTTAGACTTTAGTTTATGCTATAGATATAAGTTCATTGATATGATCGTCTTGCTTCTTCCAAATAATATTAATAAAAAATAACTGCGTTAACACTTTTTGTATTTTTGAAGAAAGAAAAGCCATATCTTTTTAAAATGATGCTAAAAACCAATAAAGTCAATAAATTTTACAAAATATCTAAGCACAATTTGTGTATAAATCTGAAATGATAACATTGTAAATATTACTGAGTTATTTGATAAAATTTCCTTCGAGACGTTAGAAACAAGCATTTCTAGAACACTTTTAAAATCATATCAGCATTTCTTTTCTGAAATAGAAGATGAAAGATAAGAGAATAAAATTTCTTGATAAAATTCTTGCTTATCTTTGAGTCTGAACTTCAATGTACTACTATCTTCGTGCTCTAAGAAATTCTGTTTATAAAGCTTTAGAAATGAATGAATTAAAATTATTATTTAAATCCATTTTACAATTTTATTTATCAATCAGTGGGCTGAAATTTAAAGACGGGAATTAGACGAGCATTTATGTGTATAAAACATGCATAATTTACGACTTATTTTGCTCCACCTGAAGAACATATTCATGTATTTCAGCATGAAATGCTTTATATATTATATTATCTTAAGTTTGTGAATAAACTTTTTAAATCATGATAATTTAAGTCAGTAATTTGCTTACGTGTTTGTTCAAAAATATATTTTTATTTAGAGAAAAATGTCCTTTACACCTTCCTGTATCAAACTCTGAACTTCTTTAATAAAAATGTTGTGAATTAGTTTTTATTTTTAATATTTAAAAAAAAGAGGAAAAAGGATGAGAGAAAGAGAAGCAGAGAAAAAGCAAAAAAAAAAAAAGAAAAAAAAAAAGGAAAGGAACGCGAGAGAGAGAAAGAGGAAAATCAAAAATTATGAAAGTGCATTTCTTTTCTTCGAAAACAATCTATATATATATTTCTCTTACACGGCGACAAAAAAAGCCTCTTTACAACTCCCCGAATGGCAACGCTAGAAAATCGACCAAAGATTGCCGCTAAAAATGTCACATGCCAAATCTAGTTGAGATGGCTCAACATANTCTTCAGGCAAATGATGCCTAGAGGTCATTATTACGAATTGGCTATCTCAGATTTTCAATGTCGCAATCACAGTAAAATTTGTGTGCTTTCTCTCAAACTTGGACTTTTATGCTCCAGGCAGATGACGTAAGCCGAGTGCAGCGCCACTAATTTGCATATTGCAATTTTACTCAGCTACTCTTAGTGGACAACATATGCAAATTTTGCACGGTTTGGCTTACTTTTGAAAGAGTTATCGCTATTTTTGTGATTTTTCCTTAATTTATGATAACCAGTGTATGAACTTCTTTAGTAAAAATGTTACGAATAAGTTCTTATCTTTAATATTTTTAAAAAAAGAGGAAAAAAAGAATGAGAGAGAGAGGGAAATTAAAAATTATGAAAGTGCGTTTTTTTTCTTCAAAACAATAGTAATAATAATATACAAATGTGGTATCAAAAAAGGAAGTTGGAAAAAAAATTAAAGCGAATTTTACTATTTTAAAAAAGATTTTTTTTTCTCCATGGAAAGAAAATGCCAACGTTTTGAAAAGAAGCGTCATTTGAAAAATCATGTTTGCGCATTTTTAGTCGCTATATAGTGTATAACACATTTTTAAATTTAAATCACTTTCTTGGAAATAAAAGAAGATAATAACAAATGAAAGAACTGTAAAGAAGTTTTACTGCCCCTTGCGCGTACAAAAACTATAAGACTGGTATTAAATAATTCCTCACTTTGATTTGAATTCAAACGCTTTACTTTTTGATCATTACTTTTCTCTACTCAAAATGAAGACTATCGATGTAAAGATGAATTACATTTTTTGTGAAAGAGTGAAAATAAAATAATATTTAAGGTATTTTGGAGCACGATGAAAATGAACATTAAAACGTACATTAGTATTGATAACGCGTATCAGGAGAATATTGATTTTAAAATACTTAAAGGAGAAATATACTTAAAGGAGAACAATACTTTTACTTTAAATTGGAAGCGTTCGAATATTTTCGAAAAATCATTATGCAAACATTTAATTACCTAACAAACACAAATTGATTTAAAGCATTTGATACAATTTAATAACAAGCAGACACTTTTAAGTCTGTTTCATGCTTCAAAAAGGGGGAATAAACAAAAATCAAACTTCCAGTTAAATTTAGAGAATCTCGATGACTCTAAAATGTAACAAATTAGCATTGCATTCGATAGGAATGGTAATCAATATTCAAATGAAAAGGCTTTTATTGGCTGTTTGTTTTAACTAACTCATAATATATGCCGCAAGAATAACGTGTTATTTAAAATTCGATAGATTTTGATTACTTGGGTTTTTCAAGCTGCTAACTCTTTGATGCAGATGGGACGCCGGTGTCCTTTTTACATATATTTTGTTCTGAAGATCTAATTACAAGCAAAAACAGATTTTGGTATTTTTTTTAATTATAAAAAACAGTCTAATAGTACTTAAAATATCTGTTAGGTTATCGAAATTATATTTTTATTAAAATAAAAAATTCCAATTAATTAGTTTGAAATTTTTTCCCCACCCATAATCAAAATTTTATCGATAATTCATATTGTAAATTGAAGATATATCCATGATGAATAACTGTTTCTCTAAGATCTAATATAACTGCAAATGAGTGCAAGTTTGAGTGGCCGGGAGAGCCTGGTTGGCAGGGCGCTGAACTCACATTTGTGAGAACGGGAGTTCGAATGTAGGCTGCCGAAGATTTCCCTTGCAGTAAATGGTGACTGGTGCAAGTGAAATCAGTTGGGTCCCAAAGTCACCCATGTTCTCTTAGCAAATCAATGCCTCTGGGTTTACTGAATTGGAGATGGTTCGTTCTCTGGTTCAGGTCAAAATTATGATCTGAAGTTGAATGAATGAATGGGTCCACCCTATAAATGGTTACGACGTATGGGAGTGGCAGAAGACGAGTTCTTGGCCATAGATTACGCCACTGTAAAATAAGAACAGTCGTACCCCGTCTTTCTTGATGGCCGACGACAATAACAGTGCAAGTTATTGTTTTAAAGTGAGCCAATGTTTGGAAGATTTTACCTTCACTCACAAAATGTGTTTTATGCTGCATTTCGTAATTGTAAGTTATTAAGATATTAAATATATTTTTCACTTATTTTGAACTAAATTAATACAAAATAATAAAAAATATGAAAAATATATTTAATAAAAAATTCTGCGTCAAAGGCTTCATTGTATCGCAAGGGACGCATTAAGTTTTTCACAAGTTAGGTTGAAAACTGAGATTCCGCTGCGTTAAGGATTAAATTCAAATTATGTTAAACATTAACCCTTTGGGGCAGTTATATAATTTTTTCTTGTGTCGAATAGTTACTAAAGAAAATTTACATTATGAGAACTATATTTGCACTAATATATAAAAATCAAAAACGTTGTATGAAAAAAAAAAAAAATAGTGCGCGGAATCCCTCAGCGCGAAAGAAGTGAAACTTCGTAATGTGGAAATGAAAATAGGAAGGGGTAGAAATTGATTTTTAGTAAAATTATATTGTTTCTTTAAGACAAACTTTTTTAACAATGCTTACAATTCACAATTGATCGCATCTTTTAATTATCATTTTCGAGTGGAGAAATATCCAAATCTATAAAATTTACAATGNTGAAAAAAAAAATAGTGCGTGGAGTCCCTCCGCGCGAAAGAAGTGAAACTTCGTAATGTGGAAATGAAAATAGGAAGGGGTAGAAATTAATTTGTAGTAAAATTAAATTGTTTCTTTAAGACAAACTTTTTTAACAATGCTTACAATTCACAATTGATCGCATCTTTTAATTATCATTTTCGAGTGGAGAAATATCCAAATCTATAAAATTTACAATAGGATTATAATAACTAAAGTAAGATACGAAATGTTTGAGTTCTATTTTTTCAATATTTCTTGGCATCAATAATAGTTCCCCCTTTGGTTGTTGGATCATTCCTACAAATCATTTCCAATCCAAATTTGTCTTTAAGGAAGGTTAATAATGTTTCAGCTTCAGGTAGCGAGAAATTCGCATTAAAATCTCCTGCAAGGATCACAGGCAGCTCACAATAATCAATTTCTTCACCAGTAGCGTCTGCCAGAGCTTGTGAACCTGCAGTGGATAGTGGCGATAAAGATTTTACAATAAATAATTTAATATCCCTCATGGCTGCATTTGGTGAAGTATAAATGGCTATTAGAAAAGAGAAAACCTAACAATCAATTGATATTCACAAGAGCCGTATCTTTAACCTTAAATCCGTCGCATTGTCCGTGGGATTGTTTTCACTCATTTTTTACAATTGTTATCCACTAAGTTTGAAAATAAAAAGTACTACCCTATTAAATTATATGTGTATCTAATCAAACTAAAATATTTATAGAAAAGCAATACTTTTNAGAAAAACAATACTTTTATGACTTTTATTATTTTTATGCTAGTGGGAACCAAAACAATATGGAAATGAATGAGGGAAAATTGGATCCCACCACGTGATTTCCTGACCAATAAAAATGCAACGTTAAACGTTTAACGCAAACTTGTTGGAAGTCACATAAGAAGTATAACTTCAAAAAACATTTATTTTCATTCACGTTCAGAAATTTATCAATAATTGATTTTGTGAAATAAGGAAATTTCAATGATGAATAACTGTTTCTCAAAGATCTAAACAACTGCAAATTAGTGAATCGATTGTCTGGAAGTGAGCCCTGTTTGGAAGATTTTACCTTTAACGCGGAAAAAGAAGCCGCTGTTTCATGCTGTATTTCGCAACAATAAATTATCAAAGTGTTAAATACAATATTTTCCCCTCACCTAAATTAATACAAAATGCAGAAAAATATGTTCAATAATAAATTTTCGTTAAGCGTATAAAGCATTCGATATTTTTGACAAGACCATATGCGTTCGTAAAGCGATTGTCTAGGTAGAAATATAATCCATCTTATTCTCCTTGGTTAGAAAGCTTATTGACAATAAACATCAAAAGAAAAGTGATAATTCAAGTACCCTATAGGACAAATTTATAGCAAATAAATATCTAATGATTAAGAATCAAGTGGATTTTCCTTCATTATCAAAATATGAAAAAACACTCAACAGAAATTCAATTATTAAAGAAATTAATTAAAAATTATTAAATTTTTAGACAATTAATTAAAAAATTAATCACATTTTCTTTCATTATTTAAAGTTATGATCTCAAAAAAATGGTAAAACAAAGTAAATAAAAAGTAAATAAATATTGAAAACAATTCCAAATGTTTACAAAAGATATTAAAACTGGAATTAATTTTATAATATTCTCATAATGATTTGATTTCCGTGTTAAACGTTTAGTCAGTAAGTTTTTATCGTTTATAAAGTTTGAGCGTTTATTGTGTAATAAATATCCCATAGAGAATTAAAACATTCTGCAGTTAGATGATTATACAAATATATCAACACTTGATAGTAGTCTTATTTTAATCAGCTAATACTATTTAAGATTTTCAGGTTACGCGGTTCGAATCCCATCCTCGTCTTATTAATTTTTCCAATAACATCAAAGAATAAATTACATTATTTCATTGTGAGAAATTTATGAAAAGACTAAAAGGCTGTATAAAATGTGTTGAAAATATCCTGATAAAACATTTGACTCTTATCACGACGAGAAGGCAGAGTGGTTAAGGCGATGGACTGCTAACCCATTGGACTCTGCCCGTGTGGGTTCGAATCCCATCCTCGTCGCATTCATTTTTCGAATGGCATCAAAGAATGAATGACACTATTCCTTCGGGACAAATTTATGGAAAAACTAAAAGGCTGTATAAAATGTGTTGTATGGATAATATAGAAAAGACTGAAAAAGTGATGTAAAGCCATAATTTGAAGATTTAATTGATTTTTGAAAATTAGGGTAATAAAAGGAAAATTGATAATTTTGAAGCGGCAGCGTGATGAAACCGATATTTAAATAATTCAAGTTTGATAATATCCTGATGAAACATTTGACTCTTATCACGACGAGGTGGCCGAGTGGTTAAGGCGATGGACTGCTAATCCATTGGGCTCTGCCCGCGTGGGTTCGAATCCCATCCTCGTCGCAATCATTTTTCGAATGGCATCAAAGAATGAATGACACTATTCCATCGGGACAAATTTATAGAAAAACTAAAAGGCTGTATAAAATGTGTTGTATAGATAATATAGAAAAGACTGAAAAAGTAATGCAAAGCCATAATTTGAAGATTTAATTTAATTGATTTTTGAAAATTAGGGAAATAAAAGGAAAATTGATAATTTTGAAGCGGCAGCGTGATGAAACCGATATTTAAATAATTCAAGTCTGATAATATCCTGATAAAACATTTGACTTTTATCACGACGAGGTGGCCGAGTGGTTAAGGCGATGGACTGCTAATCCATTGGGCTCTGCCCGCGTGGGTTCGAATCCCATCCTCGACGTATTCATTTTTCGAATGGCATCAAAGAATGAATGACACTATTCCATCGGGACAAATGTATGGAAAAACTAAAAGGCTGTATAAAATGTGTTGTATGGATAATATAGAAAAGACTGAAAAAGTGATGTAAAGCTATAATTTGAAGATTTAATTGATTTTTGAAAATTAGGGTTATAAAAGGAAAATTGATAATTTTGAAGCGGCAGCGTGATGAAACCGATATTTAAATAATTCAAATCTGATAATATCCTGATAAAACGTTTGACTCTTATAACGACGAGGTGGCCGAGTGGTTAAGGCGATGGACTGCTAATCCATTGGGCTCTGCCCGCGTGGGTTCGAATCCCATCCTCGTCGCATTCATTTTTCGAATGGCATCAACGAATGAATGACACTATTCCATCAGGACAAATTTATGGAAAAACTAAAAGGCTGTATAAATGTGTTGTATGGATAATATAGAATAGATTGAAAAAGTAATGTAAAGCTATAATTTGAAGATTTAATTTAATTGATTTAGTATTCATTTTTCGAATGGCATCAAAGAATTGATGACACTATTCTATCGGGACAAATTTATGGAAAAACTAAAAATCTGTGTAAAATGTGTTGCATGGACAATATAGAAAAGTCTGAAATAGTAATGTGAAGCCATAATTTGAAGATTAAATCTATTGATTTTTAAAAATTACGATATTAATAGTAAAATTGAGAATTTTTAAGCCACAGCGTGATGAAACCGATATTTAAAGAACTCAAGTTTGAAAATATCCCGATAAAACATTTGACTCTTATCACGACGAGGTGGCCGAGTGGTTAAGGCGATGGACTGCTAATCCATTGGGCTGTGCCCGCGTGGGTTCGAATCCCATCCTCGTCGTGTTCATTTTTCCAATTGCATCAAAGAATAAATGTTAGTATTCCATCGCGAAAAATTTATGGAAAAACTAAAAGGCTGTATAAAATGTGTTGCATGGAAAATATAGAAAAGACTGAAAAAGTAATGTAAAGCCATAATTTGAAGATTTAATTTCATTGATTTTTGAAAATTAGGGTAATAAAAGGAAAATTGATAATTTTTTATCGGCAGCGTGATGAAACCGATATTTAAAGAACTCAAGTTTGAAAATATCCTGATAAAACATTTCACTTTTATCACGACGAGGTGGCCGAGTGGTTAAGGCGATGGACTGCTAATGCATTGAGCTCTGCCCGCTTGAGTTCTAATCCCATCCTCGTCGTGTTCAATTTTCCAATAGCATCAAAGAATAAATGACACTATTCCATCGCGACAAATTTATGGAAAAACTAAGAGACTATATAAAATGTGTTGTATGGACAATATAGAGAAGACTGAAAAAGTAATGTAAAGCCATAATTTAAAGATTTAATTTTATTAATTTTTGAAAATTTAGGTAATAAAAGGAAAAATAATAATTTTTAAGCAGCAGCGTGATGAAACCGATATTTAAATAACTCAAGTTTGAAAATATCCTGTTAAACATTTGCCTCTTATCACGACGAGGTGGCCTAGTGGTTAAGGTGATGGACTGCTAATCCATTGGGCTCTGCCCGCGTGGGTTCGAATCCCATCCTCGTCGTGATAATTTTTCCAATTGCATCAAAGAATAAATGTTAGTATTCCATCGCGACAAATTTATGGAAAATCTATAAGGCTGTATAAAATGTGTTGCATGGACAATATAGAAAAGACTGAAAAGTAATGTAAACCCGTAATTTGAAGATTTAATTTTATTAATTTTTTTAAAATTTAGGTAATAAAAGGAAAAGTAATAATTTTTAAGCAGCAGCGTGATGAAACCGATATTTAAATAACTCAAGTTTTAAAATATCCTGTAAAACATTTGCCTCTTATCACGACGAGGAGGCCCGAGTGGTGAAGGCGATGGACTGCTAATCCATTGGGCTCTGCCCGCGTGGNATCACGACGAGGTGGCCGAGTGATTAAGGCGATGGACTGCAAATCCATTGGGCTCTGCCCGCGTGGGTTCAAATACCATCCTCGTCGTGCTCATTTTTCCAATTGCATCAAAGAATAAATGACACTATTCCATCGCGACAAATTTATGGAAAAACTAAAAGACTGTATAAAATGTGTTGTATGGACAATATAGAAAAGACTGAAAAAGTAATGAAAAGCCATAATTTGAGGATTTAATTTAATTAATTTTTGAAAATTAAGGTAATAAAAGGAAAAATAATAATTTTGAAACAACAGCCTGATGGCACTGATACAATTCAAATATTTTCAAGGAGATCAAATATTTTCAACACTAAATTGTTAGTTCTTTAATAAATCATCAGATTATTTTCCATTGAAATCTCTTGATCCTTCTTTATTGCAATAACGCATGAAAAAAATATCGAAAATACTATCAGAATTATCAAAACTGTTTCCCCTTATAATAGCAGGTATAAAATTTAAATTAAATCAGAATGTTTAAGAGAAGGAAGAGGATTTTTCCTTAAATGATGCACAATCTGCTTCGCAATTTTTATTTTCTTTTTTGACATCTTGACATGACAAAAATCCTTTCTTGTAAATGTTTTGAAACATTTTTTGACCTTAAAATTTTGAACTTAAATAATAAAATACTAATTTAATTAACTTTAACTTCAATTAGAATTATGTGAAACGTTTTCAAATTTTTGACTATCTTTAAAACTTAAAATTTACCCTACAAGTGGTTGTCACGAAATACGTTTCTAAAAGAAATTTACCGTTTTCAAAAGAAAAAAAATTCAAAAAAATTAAAGCTTCTTAATTTTTTAAAAATTTATTCAATTTTTTAAAATTAATATATACAGTCAAACCCCGCTATTGTGAACCTTCAAGGGAATGAAATTTTGGTTCACTATAACCGGGAGTTCCCTATATCCGTTAAGCAGGCAATTTATTTAATGGTTCCCAAACTGCTCCCTTTTCTTTCACATTATTCAAATAAATTTCTGAAAAATATTATGTAGTAGCAAAAAATGTGTTACTTTTCATTACTCTTCGCCTTGCGTACCAAAATAAAAGTAGTAATCTTTAGCTGATGAGCAATCCTCTACATTAGATATGGAAACACTTCCCGACTCTTAGATAATTTTTTCTGAATTTCTGTTATTCCGCTTTTTAAATCTGTCTCACCTTCCACTCAAGCACATAAAAGTAGTAACATAAAATCGCTTAGCAAATTCATCGACATTTGTCTAGATACTGGAAGATTGCGACTTCTTCGATTGGTGAACCACTTCAGTAATGCTTCTTCAACATCCTTGTGATCTGCTTTTCTTAACTTTTTTCTGCCATCTGAATTTTTTTATGAGCAGAAATTACTAATTGCCTATTTATCCATTTGTTACAAACTGCAGGTTTGGATAGTTTATATGCCCTGCCAATGTCAGCATGATTGCATCCATTTTGAATTTTTCTGATTATGTCCATTTTATCATCAATGGAGAACGGTTTACGTTTACTGCTCGCTATAGTTAAATTTGAGACACTTGTTTGCAGGATTTTTTTTAACTTAGCTGAGAGCAAAAAGAAGTTGAAATGAGGGCCTTATCAACACATATTAGTGTCCAACCCTTTGACCAATAATGAACAACTACTCATTCCCTCTCATAGAAAATGCATATTGATCCCACTGACACCTTACAGGTGCATCATCTGCCTGAGTTGGAAACATCTGCTTGGTTTGTTTAGGGATGGGAAAGTGAGATAAAAGAAGTAAACAAGAAAAAATGCTTATCGCTACATCCCCCTCTATAGATGGTTTTAAAAATCGGTATATGTATTTATTTTGAAGTAGAAATTTCAAAATTATTACGAAAAAATGAAAAAAAAAATCAGCCGAAGACAGAAAAAAGTTCATTATATCCAACTTCCTCACTTTTTTGGCTCACTATATCCACAAAAAATAACATTATACGTGTATTGCAAGGCACGGGACCGAACATTTCATTCACTCTATCCGGGAGTTCACTATAAACCGTGTTCACTATAGCGGGGTTTGACTGTATTTTTAAAAATGAAATTCTGAAATAATTTTTATTCCAGCTAAATTTTTTCTAAAAATGATTTACTATTTTACTGTCCCGCTAATCTAAACTCTCTTGAATCTTATGATTTTCCTTCATTGCCTGAACACGAATCTTCCAGAAAAGAGGACTCATCTGAATACTATCAAACGACGCCATTCTTTTCCCGCCAAAGTCACCGAATAAGAGGTAGCACGTGACTGTGGGGACTCTGATGCTTGGGACGAAGAAAGATGAGGAATATAACAGTGGGTTTGCTCTATTCGTATTATAGCTCTAAGGTACTTTCCGAAAGAAAATTAATTATGGAACAATTTAATATTGTTGCCAATGTTCGAAGAGATTTGAAATTCTCTATTGCTTAAATTATCGCGGCAAGTCTAGCGAAAAAACACAGCCGGTATACACCGATGATGAACTTAACAGATTAATCTCAGAAAAGTATCATTATTAATTGTACAATAAGAAAATATCATTTTAAAAGTAAAGCCAGAATATTATCTGAAGATCAATTGAATAAAAGTCATACTAAGTTTAAAATTTTAATTACCTATATATAAATAATAAATAATTGTATTTGAGTTTTAAAAATATAGGATTTTTTTTTAATTAAACAGTTTGTAAATTTGAACATGGACAAAAACGTTGTAAAACTTAAATTTGAACGTTGAACACTTTGTTGTTTTTCATTCTTTACCAAAATATTGTTTTTAAAGATACACAACAAGATAGAGATTTTCAACATTTATATTACAATACACAAAAATTTCTTTATATATACCAAAAGTAAGTACTTCTTAAATCAATGCAAGGGGGCTTTTCTGATAGCTTAAAAAGATAATGTGTATGTTTTAAGCAGATTTTAAAGTAATAATTTTAAACTGAAATATTTTCAACGGCTGAACCGACTTTCTCCGGAAAGGGAAACGTCTTCCCCCTCGTGAAACAGTTGAATGGTTTCTATATAATAAACAGTGCTGGAAGACATAATCGTGATGCAGACATCCACATTAAATGTGCATTAAATTTTAGAACCACAACGAGCTTTTAGTAATCCATCGATATATGCAATGTAAAGAAATCCACCAGGCATATGGCACTTACTTGCAGAGAAAATTATCCTAGGGAAGTAGTGAGCTTCAAGCGGCAATGGTCTTCAGCTAAACGCGCAGCAATCGGTATCAGATGAATGGCTGTTCCAACAGAATCAACTTCACTAATAGCCTAAGTAACAGCTACTTGAAGACGAGGCATGGACGGATTGCGGATCTGAAGGGCAAAGAACTTGTTGTCGTTTCATTATAATACACTGACTCCACCCGTTGTCCATTGTCCGTCATGGCCAACGTCACAAGGCGATGCCGCCACCCATACTTCCGCGTTCTAATTGTTTGCACATCCAAGGGAATCTTTCTGGAATGGTGTTATTTTTCGCTCCAGTTACGTCATCTGCCTAGGCACAGAGAATCCCCTGCTTTTTGGCATGCAAAGTTTTGATACTCGATTTGTCCAACTGTCTTCTGGATGGCTTGATCACTGGACCATTGGATTGTTTGGGCTGTGAAATTTTGGTATTTTATTTTTAAAAAAAAACTCTTCGAGGGCAAATAGAATGAATAAAAATAAAACTTTCTTTTCGCGAGACATTAAATGTCGGTCAACTTTGACAAAGTGAAATATTTGAAATGTCGGCAACAATTTATTTAATTTCTTAGCTTAGAAGAGGAGAAGGTATTGTTTACCGACGATGGAAGATTTTGCAAAAACAAAACGATTTCTCTATGGAGATGGCGAAGAATTTTTTTNTTTTTTTTTTTTTTTTTGCTTTCATCATAAATTTTAGATAATGGAGCTACTAGACTATTGTTTGTACTGAGCCCAGAACCAGGTTCGGATATTTTAATTGAAAGTGTTTTCTAACTAATTTTGAGATAATTCTAAACTACCTTTATTGTTTAATTGTTCGTCTTTGAAGCGGGCATGATTTATATTTTAGATATGAGTTTTTCCAAAATTTAAAATGGTGGCTTTTCGGCAAAAAAAATAAAAACATTTTTTTTTAAATATTTTATGGGTAGGAAATCGTGTATATCAGAGAAATTTTGTCACAAATTTGCAAAAGATTTCACCGCTTGGAGGGTTTACCCTCCAAGTACCGGCCAAGTAAAAAGTACCGGCAACCTTAGTGCCGGTACTTTTTACCGTAATTTGATCCGGAATTTTGTACAGTGTATCAAGTAATTCTGTTAATGGCACATAGCAGAAAAAACTTTCCAATTGCATTATCATGGGGAAATTAATAAATAAGTTAACATTTTTATTTAATACCCACGATAAACATATGAATTGCTCATAATCGTAGTAGACCAAGTCAAGATTTTTTATTTAAATTATTTGTAAAAGATGAATTACAGTTTTATTAGCAAATAACTCTGCTGCATTTTGTAATAAACTAGTACTATAAGTGAGTAAATGTAAATTACAAACTTTAACTCGCTGTAATAAAGAGAAGCATAGATTCGGTCTCCTATAGTAATACCTATGTTGAGTGAGCACGGTAAACATATGTGACTCAAAATCATAGCATACAAGTCTATTTCTCAATGTAATATGTTTAAGTAAAAGATGAAGCACCCTTGTGCAGATGTTACAGTGAATGGTCGAAATCAAGAGAATGTCGACTTTCACCGGTGAATATCAGCAACCACATAGTCGCTTTCGTGAATGTCTGAAATATTTGTTATATCCTATTTGATATTAATTTATTCGTTGATATTATTATATTGATTCGATATTTTAATATCTTCTGAGGATAGATTAGGAGAAACATTAGTGTTCGGAGTACCGGTTAAATGCATACTGGGCAGTGGCACTTGATCATAAAAGAAACATCGATGTAGGGCATACCGGGTAAATGTATACCGGGCAGTGGCATGGAACCCTAAAAAAATATTGATGCAGGGCATACCGGACAGTGGCCCTTAACTAGCCCTAGTATATATTTCGAACATTTACCAGAGCGACTATGTGATTGTCAACATTCTCCTGTGGAAGTCAACAACTACCAAGTTCGGTCACTCACTGTGACACTATACTAGTATGTATTTCTTCCATATTTTACAATGGCTAAATGACTAATAATGTATGCATCATATAAACTTTAAATCGCTATTATACATAACAAAGAAAACTGTATTTGTTCCTCTGCTTTAGCATTCATATAGATTGGTCATCGGTCATCATAAGTTTCTTTAAACCACAGTGAGCAAATTTTATTTTTTTACTGCAATTTGTCATCCAGAATGATCAATACAGTGACTTGAAATTTAAAAAACGTTTTAAATTTGAATATTATAAAGTAATTGGAAATATAAGCTCATACTTTTTATGCTTTATAATACAAATAAAAGTATTTTCAACAAAAAAATTACAACTTCAATTATTTACAGGTAATTGAATTGAAATTTCAAATACGGTATAACAAGTCGAGATTTTCAATGCAATTGGTACTTTAATTTTTCTTTCTTTTTTTTTTATTTTTAAAGTTGCCTTAAATTTGACTCTCATAAATTAATTTGTGAAAGAAATTCATGCTCCCCACTCCTTCATAATGCAAATAAAAATATTTTTCGGGCAAGAACAGATAAATTAAAATTGAAATTTTTCCATTGTTAATTTTATTAAAATGTTAACTAATTCTTTTACTGTTTAGCTTTAATCATCATCATTTTTATTACGAAAAAGTATGAAATTACTTCCAAACTTATTTCTTTTTGCAGCAATGATATCAAAAGATGCAAAATGTAAAAAAATATCAATAATAATAATAATGATCATAATTTTTTTATAGTCAAAAGTATTAAGCCATTTTAAATCCATTTTTTTTGCGCTGGTTTCAGAATATATAAAATAAAATATTAAAAAACTCATTGATACATTTTCGTAATAAAAATATAAAATTTCTTTTTTTAAGTAATTTAATGACAAGCTGTTACTATAAAAGTCAAAAATTTATACATAAATCCATTTTTTCTATTATGTTGATAACAAAATATTTAAAAAGTAGAAAATAATGTAAACTTTTTACAATAAAAACTATAAAAAAATTTTTTTACTGGTATAAATTATCTAAAAGTAAAAAAAACAAATAACCGTTTTTTTATTACAAAAATTGATTTTTAATTTTTATTCTCTAATTTAGGTTTAGAAAAAAAATAGTTTGGAAGCGCTTGTTTGGTAACTCTGTAAAAGTGTTTACACTGTTACTGTTTTATCATTGTTGGAAAAACATTTTTACAATCCCCGTCTAACTTGTTATGATGTGTTGCGCATTTCCGCGGGGCACTTCTTTGCTTCATCTCTTTCCATTTTAGTGTGACGCTTCATCTTTTATTTCATTCTTTTATTTTATTCCCTTTTTTTAAAAAAAAAAATGTAGCGACAATGAATGTTGCTTAAGAATAACGACAAATCAATCCTCTTAAAACATTTTATTTATTTACTTTTTTATATATAAATTGACGACACGTACAGTGGACAAAATAGACAGCACTCCTTTCTGAATTACTCTCTAATTACCCTTATCGATAAATTTAACTTTCTGTCAAGCAAAGAATTTTAATAGCTGCTTCTTTTGAGCGATGGAACATCTTTTTCTGATTGTCAACTATGTATATATATATATATATATGGGTGATTCTCACGAAACATGACAATTCGGACCAAAAAATTTCTTCAAATTTAAAGTCTTCAAAATAATCTAAATTTTTTTTTGTATACTTCCTTAGCTACACTTATTAATATCTTATAGACAGCAGCCTAGTTTATGGACAATTGNATATATATATATATATGATGCAGTTCTCAGAATGCTGTTCGAAAGCAAAATGAAAAGTTTAAATCGGTTTTCATCTTAAAAAGTGGGTACATTCTTACCTTCTCCTTTTCGCTATAAATAATTGATTTTGTCTAGAATTTGGTGCTTGCGCTTCAAGAAGAAGATCACGGATAACCGGACACCTGATCTATTACGTCAGCACCAGCTGGTTGCTTATGAACAAAATGGCGTGTCGACAGACTAGATGTGTAGTAGCCTTCTTTTCGTTAATAAATTGAAATTAAACTCTCATTTTTTTATTTTGACAAGTATTAATAGCTTTAATTAATTTCAAATAAAACTTTTTTGTTCATTTTAATACGAAATAGTTTCAGACATTGCACAGACCGATCATAAAAATCAAAAGTTACTAAAGGTGGTCCGCATTTTATTTTGCACACTAGACACTTTTCATTAAAAGCGAAACATAAAGCAGATGTATACATAAAATATTCATTAAAAAATCATTTTTATTAAACAAGGAATCTTTTCCTCTTCTGAATTGAATTTAGTTTATTACGGTTTACGTAAGTCCGAATTCAAGTATTCAGTTATAAGAATTTAACTAATGGCTATATTTTCCTTAGAAAAGAGTGAAATGACTATATTTAATTAATGGCTATATTTTTCCTAGAAGTGAGTTAAATACGAAATAAAATCATTTATGTGTTGCAACTACCTAATTGGTTCCTGACTTTTTAAACGTTAGTTACATGAACGCATTTAAGGTTAAATGTAATTCTTAGAAACATTTTACAATATAAAACATGTATTTTTTTATTTTTATTAAAAAATCAGAATTGTCATCCACAAACAAATCTTAGCAAATAAAATAATCTTAAGAATCGTCTATTTTTTCAAGCGGTAACTCATATTTCTCCCTATAAGTGTGTTTCCACTTAATTACCGGTTGTTCCTATAAGAAATAATTGAATATAAAAAAAATTGTCTTTTATAAAATTATTAATAATTATTTATTTCGGGATCAGATTAGTTACGGCATAATTAAAACTAACGATCCACAAATTATTTTAAAAAGATAAGATAAAAATTTTAAAAAAATAAATAAAATAGAATGGGGATCTGTTTGCAAGGCCATCATAGTCCTTCGCCAGTGACAGTTTTGGGATAATGTCTTTCTGTAAAGTATAGCGGAAATGATATATGTTTGCATGCTCCACAGAATGGAATTCGGGAAATAGCCTTCAACTAAATATGACAGAAATAGAGACATAATTTATGGATGATTATGCCTGACACTTACTACCGGTAAAAAAGGTGTGTAAAAAGCATAATGTGAGGATGTCACGAACAAATGCTAATCGAGATTTTATTTAGCTTCGACAGAGAATTATCTTTTAGTGCTATATATATTACGAAAAAAGAAAAAGTTTGCTATTTTTGAATAAACCAAGTATTTCAAGCGAGTAAAAAATGCATCCCATATATATATATA